>NC_090752.1:84101982-84106982 GCF_036898095.1 Palaemon carinicauda
CACACACACACACTGAATAGTGTGGCCTATTCTTTAAATATTCACATCTGTCCTCCTACACCTGACAACACTGAGATTACCAAACAATTCTTCTTCAGTCAAGGGGTTTACTACGGCACTGTAATTGTTCAGTGGCTACTTTCCTCTTGATAAGGGTAAAAGAAACTCTTTAGCTATGGCAAAAAGCTTTTCTAGGAGGCCACTCCAAAATCAAACCATTGTTCTCTATTCTTGGGTAGTGCCACACTATTCTGTCTCATTTCTCTTCATCTTGTTTAGCTGAAGTTTTTATAGTTTATACAGGAGATATTCATTTCAATGTTGTTACTCTTCTTGAAATATTTTATTTTCTTTTTTTCTTTCCTCACTGGGCTTTTTTCCCCGTTGGTGCCCCTGAGCTCATAGCATCCTGCTTTTCCAACTAAGGTTGTAGCTTAGCAAGTAATACCGCCACCACCTACAATAATAATAATAATAATAATAATAATAATAATAATAATAATAATAATAATCATAATCATAACTAGAAAAGAAATGTGTCCATTCTCGTCTGTTTATGATCATTCTATGTCAATCTATACTCGCAAGTTTTTATAGATATCAATCCTTCGTCTTTTCTTCCTTCCCCTTCTTGTTTTGCATTTTATAGGGACCCGTTGTTATTTTGTGGGTCAATCTGTTATTTTTCAATCTCATTATATGCCCTACCCATGGCCATGTTAGAATACCCTCTACTTTAGTTTACTCTCGTGTTTATATATCTATCTATCTATATCTACCTATATATATTTATATTCATATGTATGTATATATATACAGTATATAAATACATATATATATATATATATATATATATATATATATATATATATATATACATACATATAAATAAATATATATATATATATATATATATATATATATATATATACATATATATATATATATATATATATATATATATATATGTGTGTGTGTGTGTGTACATAGGTATGTATATAGCTTAAGGAACGCCAAAATAATAACAATAACAATAACAATAATAATAATAATAATAATAATAATAATCATAAGGAAATTACCTTTTAATTTTCGTATGAAATAACAACATGAAATCAAAACATGAATCTTTCGATAGAATAAAAGGAAAGTAAAACTATAAATAAGTATTTTTTTTCATTTCCGAAATCTTTGACATTTTCCAGAGACTAAAACAAAATGGCGAAACTCGATACGAGATTATTTGTTAAATCAATTTTCTTTTTTTTTCTTCTTTTTTGTAAGATTTTTTCAATATTTCCTTCGGGGAAAAGAAATTAGGAAAAGAATAGTCAATGGAGATATTAAATTCGTCTTTTCAAAAAAGGAAAAAAAAAAAGATGAGAAAAACGCAAAACGTCTACTGAAGCAGAAAGAAATCTTCGGTGAGGACCTGATGAAGATTCTTCAACGACCCAACGATGTCTTCAAAGGGCTTAACACCATCCCGTTCTCATCCGAGTCTTCATTCACACCTCATAAGAATTCTAACTTTTTCTTATAAATACAATTCTATCTATCTATCTATCTATCTATATCTTTTATCTATCTATCTATCTATCTATTTCCTTCGGGGAAAAGAAATTACTAAAGGAGTATTCAATGGCGGAATAAGATTCGTGTTTTGGAAAAAGAAAATTAAGAGTAGAGACAAACTTATGTCTTCTTAAGGAGCAGAAAGTATGTTTCGGTGAAGACCGAGTGAAGAATTTTCCCTAATCGAACGAAGACGTCTTCAGTCTCGCTCCCATTCGAATTATAATCGGAATCAGTTTCAGGAGACGATTTCGAAGCCAACGAAGACGTCTCGAGTCTTCAAAACTCCTTCAATCTCGTTGTCAATATTTCTGCGAAGACCTACATCGATTTTTTTCAAATTACACCTGATCAAAGTCAAGTGATCTGCATTCTGAGTTTTGCAACAAAGAGGTTTACAAACCACGCATTGAGAGCTATC
Organism: Palaemon carinicauda; assembly: GCF_036898095.1. Classification (NCBI taxonomy): domain Eukaryota; kingdom Metazoa; phylum Arthropoda; class Malacostraca; order Decapoda; family Palaemonidae; genus Palaemon; species Palaemon carinicauda. Next base: position 84,103,979 of record NC_090752.1, read on the forward strand.
AGCGAATACGGGAAGAAATATCTACTTGGGGGTCCCTCTTCCGAAGACGGTTTTCAGGACCAGCAACCCCGGTTGATGGAACTGAAGGGACTACGCCTCATTTTGGGAGGTGGACTACTGATGAGGAAATTCTGGGCCAAGGAGGAACAGACTTAGCATGGAATTCTGAATGCCTCCGGAACGGAATCTCAGAACGGTTTCGGAAGGAAACTTTCAGGAATTCCCAAAAGTCTTCAAAGGAAATAGCCGTATACTTAACATGGATTTCTGAATGACTCCAGAACTGAAATTTCTAGAAGCAGTCCTGAACAACTCCTCCCCGAGCTTCAAATGACTTCTGAAGACCTGATCTTCATTTTTTCAAACGTAGCCTGCAACACCTCACATGATCTGCATGTAGCTGGCGAAATCTACCCAAGTAATTGCGCGTCAATAGGAGTAAGGAAATGAGTTGATGTATGGGGAATGAGAATGGAGGCAGAATGGTAAAAATGAACGGTGAGTGACGTGTAGTTCTTCAACAGGATTGTCCCAAAATTCGCCATGGAAGTAAGGACATATCCAGACGACATTGGTAAATATATCATGTTGCTCGTCATAAAAATTTGGCATGATAGTGTATGCGGAGAAATCAATAGTATTTATCTCTTTACTCATTGCCCAGATAGGTAAAGAATAAATGCCTTCGATTTCCCTGAGGAATCTGACGAGGTGAGGACTCGCGGCACTGAAATCTCTTTTGAAATCTAGAAGGACACTGACGAACTAAGGAAAAGACAATGAAACCTCGAAAGAAACAGATAATCTAATGAAAGAAGATCTTGAAAACTAGAAGACCGGAGAGAACAGCGAAGAGGAGCCTCTAATGCCAGAGGTAAGACACCTAAAAGTAAAGAGCCTCTAATGCTAGAAGTAAGGCACTTCAAAATATAGATCGAAGACTCTCAAATGCTAAAAGTATGGAACCTGGAAATATATGTCAAAGAACTTCTAATGCTAGAAGTGTGGGAGCTAAAGAGAGAGGTCAATGAACTTCTAATGTTAGAAGTGTGGGAGCTATAAAGAGAGGTCAAATAACTTCTAATGCTTGAGGTAAGGGAGCTGAAAAGAGGTCTAAGAACTTCTAATGCTAGAGGTGTGGGGGCTGAAAAGAGGTCAAAGAAATTCTAATGCTAGAGGTGTGGGAGTTAAAAAGAGGTCAAAGAACTTCTAATGCTAGAGGTGTGGGAGCTAAAAAGAGGTCAAAGAACCTCTAATGCTAGAGGTGTGGAAGCTAAACAGAGGTCAAAGAACTTCTAATGCAAGGGGTGTGGGAGCTAAAAAGAAGTCAAAGAACTTCTAATGCAAGAGGTGTGGGAGCTAAAAAGAGGTCAAAGAACTTCTAATGCAAGGGGTGTGTGGGCTAAAAGAGGTCAAAGAACTTCTAATGCAAGGGGTGTGGGAGCTAAAAAGAGGTCAAAGAACTTCTAATGTAAGGGGTGTAGGAGCTAGAAAGAGGTCAAAGAACTTCTAATGCAAGGGGTGGGAAAGCTAAAACGAGGTCAAAGATCTTCTAATGCAAGGGGTGTGGGGGCTAAAAAGAGGTCAAAGAACTTCAAATGCAGTGGGTGTGGGATCTAAAAAGAGGTCAAAGAACTTCTAATGCAAGGGGTGTGGGAGCTAAAAAGAGGTCAAAGAAGTTCTAATGCAAGGGGTGGGGGAGCTAAAAAGAGGTCAAAGAACTTCTGATGCAAGGGGTGTGGGAGCTAAAAAGAGGTCAAAGAACTTCTAATGCCAGGTGTGTGGGAGCTAAAAAGAGGTCAAAGAACTTCTAATGCAAGGGGTGGGGGAGCTAAAACGAGGTCAAGGAACTTCTAATGCAAGGGGTGGGGGAGCTAAAGAGAGGTCAAAAACCTTCTAATGCAAGGGGTGTGGGAGCTAAAAAGAGGTCAAAGAATTTCTAATGCAAGAGGTGTGGGAGCTGAAAAGAGGTCAAAGAACTTCTAATGCAAGGGGTGGAGGAGCTAAAAACAGGTCAATGAACTTCTAATGCAAGGGGTGTGGGAGCTAAAAAGAGGTCAAAGAATTTCTAATGCAAGGGGTGTGGGAGCTGAAAAGAGGTCAAAGAACTTCTAATGCAAGGGGTGGAGGAGCTAAAAACAGGTCAATGAACTTCTAAAGCAAGGGGTGTGGGAGCTAAAAAGAGGTCAAAGAACTTCTAATACAAGGGGTGTGGGAGCTAAAAAGAGGTCAAGGAACTTCTAATGCAAGGGGTGGGGAGCTAAAAAGAGGTAAAAAAACTTATAATGCAAGGGGTGGGGGAGCTAAAAAGAGGTCAAAGAACTTCTAATGCTAGAGGTGTGAGAGCTAAAAAGAGGTCAAAGAACTTCTAATGCAAGGGGTGTGGTAGCTAAACAGAGGTCAAAGAACTTCTAATGCAAGGGGTGTGGGAGCTAAAAAGAGGTCAAAGAACTTCTAATGCAAGGGGTGGGGAAGCTAAAAAGAGGTCAAAGAACTTCTAAAGCAAGGGGTGTGGGAGCTAAAAAGAGGTCAAAGAACTTCTAATGCAAGGGGTGTGGGAGCTAAAAAGAGGTCAAAGAACTTCTAATGCAAGGGGTGTGGGAGCTAAAAAGAGGTCAAAGAACTTCTAATGCAAGGGGTGTGGGAGCTAAAAAGAGGTCAAAGAACTTCTAATGCAAGAGGTGGGGGATAGATGTCGCCAGCGAAGCTTTGGGGAAGGCGCGGCGGCGTCTGTGTTCTTTCTGATGCGTAAACTTAATTAAATACAAGTAAAAACAGGGCATTAAATACGTATTATAAATACAGTACTAAACTCTTTCTTATCTTGACAGCACAAATGAAATCTTACACGTTCCAACATGTAACTAAGCGCTCCCGAACACGAGTCAACCTTTCACTTCAGCTTGGAGGATATTTCAATAAAATCGCAATATCACATCCAACGTTAACGTTTGTATTTCAATCGCACTTTGAAAAAATGTATATGTTAAAACTTAATCGAGTT
>NC_090752.1:84111982-84134482 GCF_036898095.1 Palaemon carinicauda
GCTAAGGCTAAACAATCCTCTTCCTAACAACCAGGCAAATAAACAAACAATAAGACATAAACAAACAAGGTAATCAACTTAACATGAACACAATCTCATTATTATTATTATCATTATTATTGATATCATTATTATTATTACTATTATTATTATTATTATTAGCTAAGCTACAACCCTAGTTGTTAAAGCAGGATGCTATAAGCCCAGGGGCCCCAAAAGGGAAAGTAGCCCAGTGAGGAAAGGAAATAAGGAAAAACAAAATATTTTAAATTAACATTAAAATAAATATATCCTATATAAACTATAAAAAACTTAAACAAAACAAGAGGAAGCGAAATTAGGTAAAACAAGTGTGCCCGAGATATTTGGTTATTACCTGAATGGGAGTAAGCAATGACATTCAAAAGTTCAGCAACTGTGTCTGGTCACAGCTAAGGGGGGGGGGGGGGGGGGAGAAATTTGCAGGTACATGTAGTATCGTTTAAATAACTAACTGGCCACACGAACATTGAAGTTCTGCAGCCGTATCTAATAAATACTTAAATGGGTGACCAGCATCAAAAGTCAGTCAGTAGCAATTGTTTCTTTTCAAGACTTGACATGGAAATCTGCATTGAATACTGAACGCCATTGGTAGACGAACATACGTTAGCAACGCCATACTAAATTCCATGTTTACATGCTTTTAATAGACACGGGAGTATGTTGATGTCAGGAATTAAAAACAGAACAGATGTTTGTAAGTGAACGTCAGCTTATCAAATTAATGAACTAATCAAAAACACAATGTGATATGAACCCTTCGCATATCCCTTCAAGGTCAAGTGATCGTGTTTTTTTTCTGAATTATTTCTTTTTTGAATTATTCAAATCATTATTTTCCTATTTCTTAGTCTTATACCCATCATTAGTATTTCCATAGCGCTTTGAGTTGTAACTAGCATATATTCTAAGGCTTTAGTAAAGCTCCAAGTTTCTAACGCACAAGTTGATACTGGTACGACCATCTAATTAAATACTTTTCTTTATAGAGAGAGTGGCATTTTACATTTCCTAATCTCATTTTGTTTACCAAATTCTCTCCATCCCACGCTTGTCCTTTTAATTTCGATCTCGTGTGCTAAGGAAACACTTTAAGTACGTATATTCATTAATAATCTCGTCAATAACTCTTATTTGTCATTTTTCTTTATTTTCATGGAATATTATCCCAGTTTTACTCATATGCATACACATACAACCACACACACATGTATATGTATATATATATAATAAATGTATATATATATATATATATATATATATATATATATATATATATATATATATATATATATATATATATATATAGAGGGAGAGAGAGAGAGAGAGAGAGAGAGAGAGAGAGAGAGAGAGAGAGAGAGAGAGAGAGAGAGAGAGCGCTCAACAGTAACATTTTTAGAAAGAGTTCCATTGGTTATAATCCTTTAAATCCCTTGGATAATTGAAAAAAGGTTCCTACATATTGACCTAGTAGCTCCATATGGCGAGTCCCAAATTTATCCATTCCCAACAAGATTTCAATATCACATTCTCTATGGAGTTTTAGCATCAGTCGATGCTTGTTATTGTCACCCCCGTCCTCACTCATTTATTGTTTTTTTTTTTCAGACTTGGTTATGACCAATTACCGTAAACAGTAAACCGTCCGGGTTAGGTGAACGTTTCAGTAATATTTCGTTTTATTACACGGAAATCCAGGAGAATACTTTAAATGGGCTTGAGATCGACATGGAGGTATAAATGCACTTCGTTGAGTTTAATCCCACACACATTTTCTAAATACTCAACTGTTGCAGACATCGGTCAAAATCCCATATTCTCTCTCTCTCTCTCTCTCTCTCTCTCTCTCTCTCTCTCTCTCTCTCTCTCTCTCTCTCTCCATGCATACACGCACGCGCGCACGCATGCATACACACACAATCACACACACACATATATATATATATATATATATATATATATATATATATATATATGTATATATATATATATATATATTTTCATAACACGCTCACAATCCCTTTAATTACTAAATGTATCTCAGAAGGATATCGAGTTTAAAAACTACCAGAGTGCTGGTTGTTCATGCATAACTTCAAAGTGTGTTATATAACCGATTAATGTTTGCGAAAGACAGTTACAGGGCCTAAGGCCAGTTGCTTCAAACTCCATCTAGCAATGAACTATGCACCTGGTAGAGAGACATTTGTGTTGAGTCTCAATCCATGTAAAGACGGGTTTGCAATCTCTTATGACATATGTTTTGAAAAATTTAATGTTTACAACATTTAAAACCCTTCCACTTGAAGGGACATTAAAGTAATAGGGTATGCATATATATATATATATATATATATATATATAATATATATATATGTATATATATATTATATTATATATATATATATATATATATACATTATATATATGTATACATATATATATATATATATATATATATATATATATATGCGTGTGTGTGCATTGTATTTTCAAGTGTATCAGTATATGCAAATCAAGTCATAAACGTATTTACTACAAACGAATTATATTCTATTACTATAATTATATAGACATTCACCTACAATCAACGCATTGAATAGGAAGAAGGATTTTCCAAAGCATGTTAACCTGACACTAAAACATCCAAAGTTTCAATACATTCAAAACCAACTGCAATCTGAAAATCATTACAATAAAAAAAAATTTTGTCTTTTAATTTTTTCTATAATAAGGAAAAACATAATCTGGTTAACCACGCACTGACGAAATGAGTTCCCTTTAAAGGCAGACGCTGTTCGGTATATATAGCCACTCTGCCTGCCACAAAAATACATTTTTATTTCTTTAGTTCTCGTATAAATCATATTCATTCTTAAAGCTCTTTTAACATCGTAAATGAATACACTGCTCACTATTATGCATATACCAGTGTACGCAACCTGTCAAAATGACGGAGAAATATTTAGATAGATACGCACAAACACAGATCCAACCGTTCCGACCTGTACCAACCGTGTGTCACACAATTGTACATAATTCCTTTTGTATATATGATGCTTGTATCTTCGCTCTTCCCTCGCACTAAAACGAACATGAAAATTCATGTCTGCTGTTTTCCTCTGTAACATTGTCATTTCCTCGAACATGTATTTTCCTGTTGCCTTGAGGTTTTGTATATAAAGGAGAGTGTTCTTTAATATAGTACTCAGTTGATTGCATCCTGCCTTTGAGTTCACAACCTTCTCCCTCATTCGTCACATTGGTGACCCCGGAGTGACTTGCTCCTCCCCCCCCCCCCCCCCTTTCCACCTCTCACCGTTACTATGACGCCGTCAACACATACCTTCTGCAGCAGTACTAGCCGTCCCCAGCCGCCCGTATAGCAACGCCTTTTCAGATCTCTCAACAACCGTTGGGGGACCAAAGGGCTTTGCTCACCCTCGGGAAAATGACCAGTATCACTCGCCTGCAACCTGCCGCAGACAGCTCTCCTCATGAGGTGAACCTACTTCGTGCCCTTATGGACAGCCACTTCATGACCTTCAAAACCTCCATCAACGCCTCCACTCGTGACGAAGAGGACACCTATTCAACTTCAACTGAAGCTGATGTGAATGCTGTAGGACATACACGCCTATGAATGCCGTAGGACATACACGCCTATGAATGCCGTAGGCCTATGAATGCCGTAGGACACGCCTCTGAATGCCGTAAGACACACGCCTATGAATGCCGTAGGCCTATGAATGCCGTAGGACACACACGCCTATGAATGCCGTAGGACACACTCGCCTATGAATGCCGTAGAACAAGCCTATGAGTGCCGTAGGACACACACGCCTATGAATGCCGTAGGACACACTCGCCTACCCCGTGACGAGCCGGAGCGGCAACACAGCCACCCATCATCCACCACTCGCTCGCACCCCAACCATCGACTTCTACAGCCACTCACTGCCGCTAATCGGCGCAGGTTTTACTACTACATCTCCAGATTCAGAGCACCTATTTAACATGTTCAGTATGTCATTTTTTGAGGGGGAGCCATGTAGCCTACCAACCATGTGTCACACAATTGTACATAATTCCTTTTGTATATATGAGGCTTGTATCTTCGCTCTTCCCTCACACTAAAACGAACATGAAAATTCATGTCTGCTGTTTTCCTCTGTAACATTGTCATTTCCTCGAACATGTATTTTCCTGTTGCCTTGAGGTTTTGTATATAAAGGAGAGTGTTCTTTAATATAGTACTCAGTTGATTGCATCCAGCCTTTGAGTTCACAACCTTCTCCCTCCTTCGTCACAGACCCTTACTTGAGGGACAGGGAAAGACCAGTAGTTGTAAGTTTTGTCGCTGAGCGTGACCGGAATATATATATATATATATATATATATATATATATATATATATATATATATATATATATACACTATATTTTGACTGACATAAAGGTAACCTCCTTGGAAGTCTACCTTAACTGGACGCTCCTAAGATCCATAACACGCGATAAAAAGGGCGTAATTAAAAAACGGGATAAAGGAGCTTGCTAAGAGGGACAATGGGTAATTAAGGCCTCCGATAGCTAAAGGAAATTGAGTGAAGTGACGTCCATAATATACACCTTTCTTCACGTTTCATCAAAATAAGTCTTGGTTATGAGTAAAAGGGAGTTTTAATATAGCACGTAGTTTAGGGATTATATTTTTTAAAGAAAAATAAAGCAAAAAACTGAATATTTCCAGTAATATACTATTGATATCATCACAATGCTGAAAATGTTTAGTTATCATGTTTAAAACAAAAACTTTTTAACTAATGTGGGTTTTATTCAAAATGTCATTACTAGAATTAAATGTGTACTGTAACTTAAGTCCTATTAACATTCAATTATATTGTTGAGCTCACTTGTAATTTCTTTCCTCTCTTTCTTTACACACACATACACACATATAACCTCTTGATGACGTAAAGAATACATACAATATGAGAGAGAGAGAGAATTATAGATTGCGAAATAAGGTGAAGGATGATATGGAGTGTGGTAGTCTGGTGGAAGCCGATTCCTTTAATAGAAGGCATTTAAGAGGTCATAACAGGCCCCTTAATGTAGTGGGAAAGAAGAGAGAGAGAGAGAGAGAGAGAGAGAGAGAGAGAGAGAGAGAGAGAGAGAGAGAGAGAGAGAGAGAGAGAGAGTATGCAAATGAATTTAACTACAAATTCAGTTCCGTGTGTTTACATAAAGCATTCAAGTTCCGTTGAACGGCGGCAAATGGTATTTGCTGAGATAACAATCCTTGCTAATTTTTGGTGGCCAGAGAGATAGAGAGAGAGATTAAATCACTGTATTTTATAGTATTCCCAATTCGTTCAAGGTTAAAGTAAACTACGTCATGTTTAGTGTTCAAAGATAAAAAATAACTTCTTTGACGAACCTACGGGATACTGAAAATATCCTACTTAAAAGTAACATATCTTAAAACTATATTTACTTGACAGATTTAAATAAGATAAGAAGAGTCACCTAAAGTAAAAATAAGTCTAATTATATAGCCTATTTAAATAATAATCCCCTCACTGAGAGCAATGACAAATCAGCTTATACAAGATTTTATTTTCTTAGAAATACTAAGTATTTAGTTTCGTTTCCTTGAAATATGAATATCAATACTAAAATCATGATATTTTCTTTTCTTTTACAATGATCGCCTGATTAAAATAATACTGAAAGCGATATGTTTTATAAATATTCTATTTTTCAATTCGTCTTAGAATAAAATAATTAATTTCATCCTTTTTCCTGCAAATAAACCACTCCTGCATCATCACATCAATCTTGAAATAGCAGTGATAAAGTGAAACTTATAATGATTCTCTACTTTAACTAGGATATCCTATACGTTAAAGGTCAGGCTGCCAATTAGATGGTTTTCTATAGCTTTCAATTCCCTAATCATTTAATTAAAAAACACTATAGTATTTTGAAATAAATCTTTTTCAAATGATGATTAAATCGAAGCTTTAAGTCGGAACAATGCCTAATAATATTACAAGAGACTATTTTCAATAACGAAGTATTTACATAGATATACAAAAAAGAAATTACCAATATCTAAACGATAGAGCTGAATAAATACACTAAATTTCAAGGAACCACCTGCAAAATATCCTACCAAGAAACCAAATCAAATACTGTTCGAATGCAAGGTAATTAAAACCAAAGGACAAAAAGTAACAGACTGAATATCTCTTCCTGAACTCCCAAAGATACGCAGAACTATTTGTATATTCAGTGGAAGTCAACACGCTCCAAGTCCACTCTTGTGCGCCTCTTATAGGCAAGAAAGACGCTTTTTCTTTTGTACAACTTCAACGTTTATCCCTTTTCGGGTAGTCCATTTCTGCTAAATAGTTCCATCTTCCGAAAAGGAAGACGAAGTAGTAGAGAAAAGTCTTGGATGATGTCTTACCTTTCTTATCAGCTTAAATCATCTCTCATTTGCATTCATATCCGTAGTCTGCCAAGGCTTTGCTAAAAATGACTACGATGAAAATTGAGAAATGAAAAAGTTTTCTTTCGCTAAATTATAACATGATTTGGACTAAGTTGACAAAATTACATAAATAAACAAAGATGGCTTTATTCATATTACCTTTGGAGAAATCTGATACTGAACCTTTAGATAGTATAATAAAAATGTAGATATGATTAGATTTTAATTGCCAAAATACAGCACCGACTAGTGAGATTTTATTCACAAATTGTCAAATTATTACAAAATACACAAAATATTTCCTAGATTTTCTCTACCTAATGCATATTGAAATTGCCAATCTATGAGACTTAACATTTTTGGCTATACCGAAGTTATGAAGGAATGTCGAAGATCAAAGTGTTTATGTAGCTAAATATAGATTCAATCATCAAATAAATGAAGTCGCCTCATCTGGTTTCATGTAATACTATTTATTTATTTATTCTTTTTTTAAAGAAACTAAGAGAATTTCACCAGATAAAACGTTGTATTCTCTCAGGTAAGAAAAAAATTACCAATAACGTTTACATATCGTTATGTTAGTTTCTTAATGAACGTTTATTGAAATGATTATCTTAGTGAAGGTAGATGTGTTTGGATCAATCTTTTGGACTTTGTAACCAGTTGCCATTCTTAATACCTTTCCGAACCATTACTTAACGACGCTGATCAATATTGTGCTCAAATTAACAGAGGAAGAGAAGAGAAGCCGAGAACAGAGTAGAGGTATGAAAAAAGTGTTATGCACTCTCTGGAGTATTCAAACAAGCTTTATGAAGCACATACAGTACATCTCTGTAATGCGACCTTCCACCAATAAGAGTAAGGTCCTTTTCAAAGCGAGTCAAATGGAGACCGTTCACGAGGCAAGGGAACTTATACGCCCACTGTAACCAGAGAAGCTCACCAGTAAGAGGCGTTAATTAAAACCGTTACGTAAGGGCACCACAATGGCATTCAGATCTGGGAGTTGAAAAAGGGAGACTTAATATGCTTCGGATATACACGTCTCAGCCACACACCCCCCCCCCCCCCCCCTTATTCAAGCGGCTGTAAAGTAAATGGGTGAGGTATCGATTAATTGAAAGTCGTTCATGAATGGCAGAGGCAAGTATAGGCCGCACATGAATGGCAGAGGTAAGGGACAGTGACATTGCCCTAGCGACTGACCATATATCCATAAGATCAGAGATCAAACGCCCTCTCCACCCAAGCTAGGACTAGCAATGGTTGTGAGCGACTCTGCAGATAGACCTATAGGCTGCCCCAAACCCTCCATCCTTAGCTCACGAGGATGGTGAGGTTGCAGAAACTACAAGAAACTATCGCGTTTGTGATAATTCGTAACAATTATAGCAACAATCTTGACGTAGAAAGCAAAGAATCCATATACTGTATTGAAACAAAGATAAATGATTGAAAATAATATGTTGATGACGTTCGCTGTACAAAAACAACAATTCCAAACTAATCGCACGAAATTAAGAGTCAAATAAATGAATATTCAAACTGGTTTCCGAAATAAAATAACTAAAAAGATTTGATAAGCTGTCCCAGGTTCAAATATTAAATAAAATATAAATATATAATCTCACTATAACGCTAAACATGGAACTTAATTTCTTGCGTAGAATATCAAAAATTTTCGCAACTGTGAATAATATTCCATAAGATTATTCATAATAATCCATTTTCAGACAGTTACAATGTTAAACTTAAAAAAGGAGAAAAATTCTAAATAAATGCGCATGTACTATATTCACACATACTCCAATATATATATATATATATATATATATATATATATATATATATATATATATATATATATGTGTGTGTGTGTGTGTGTGTATGTGTGTGTGTACATACATAATATATAAATATTCCATTATTTTCAAAAGTCTGCCACTACAGTATCTTTCGGCACTCTCTCTCTCTCTCTCTCTCTCTCTCTCTCTCTCTCTCTCTCTCTCTCTCTCTCTCTCTCTCTCTCTCTCTCTCTCTCTCCGCTTGATGCATAAACCATGAGCTTTGTTCGCTGACTTCGACCATCAATCCGCCCAAGCCTTCATTTCGGATCTCACTTGTTTGTGTGCAAATGCTCAAAGAGAGTCAAGTTGATGGCTGTTTAACTTCCACTTTACTGAGGAAAAATGATTAATGTATGCTCCTCTTAGTAACATTTGATATCTTCCATAAAATTCATTCTTCTTTGAAGTAAAATTTTGTTAGTATTAATTACAGCAAACTTAAAACCTAGTCAATTTTATTGTAAAAAGAAAAAATTCCTCAAGATAATTTATTGGATTAGAATTATATAATTTTATATGATTTTCATCATTAAACCTAAAGCAATGAAACATCAACCTCGCAGGATCAGATATGCCAAAACAGGTCAGAATGAAGAGGTTCTTCATATAGTTATTTTTTTTTTTCTCTCTCTGAACTATAAATGTACACTGGGCTGACTAGCCTCTTGGCCTTTGAACTCACAACTAGAAAGCTATTATCTGCAAACGAACATCAAATTATTTCTGAATATTTTAAGTGAATTATAAATTTCCAATCTCTAAACAAAAGTGGACATTTAAACTCGAAAATGAAGCCTAATCCTCTCATTAACATTGCAAGCTTCGGGATGACTCAAAACAGGACCATTAGTGCTCATCCATTTTGAATGATTTCAATCGTAGAAAGTTGGCATGCGAGAGAGAGAGAGAGAGAGAGAGAGAGAGAGAGAGAGAGAGAGAGAGAGAGAATTATTCTTTGGTTATTAATCTGACAGGCAATTATAGAAAAGGATGACTGCTAAATATATGAATATATGAATATTGACGGACAATTTCTTTTTAATAAAACCGGTTAATCAAAATATTTGACGGCCAAGGATAAAATTTCTATTAAAAACCATACAACTGACGGATAATTAAATGAAATTTCAAACATAACTATAAATTATTATCGAATAATTATATATTCTAAATGATAGTTGTTTTAAGAAAATCTGACATTATGATTATAAGAAAATAACTTTCCATTCCCAAAACCACCATGACACAATCTCCTCTCACGACATTTCTCCACTCTAGTACCATCGTATAACGTAAAAAAGAAAAATATTTTCGCTACAATTCCTTACCAATCTGACAACAAGTTTTCCATCAAACTTAAAAAAATAATAGAAAAAGAGTTCGGCTGCCTTAACATCCAACTAATCCCAATCAATCCACTCAAAATTAATGTATTTTTTGGCTACAAAGACAAACTGCAGACCTTCATGAGGTCCAACGTCATTTACAAATTCAAGTGCCCGGGATGTCCCGGTATCTATGTTGGATCTTGCCGAAGGTTGTTGCAGGTGAGATACTGAGGCCATATGGGATACAGCTTCAGAACTGGTCAGAGACTTGGTAACCCAGATTTTTCTAATATAAGGAATCATGCCGCCATTTGCAAAACCCAAGTAAACAAAAAACATTTTTCAATTATTGGTTGGACATAACATAACGAATTTTTAACTACCCTTGAATCATCATACATTAAACGCCTCGTTCCTTCTTTAAACTCTAACGCCTCCGCTTCTCCTCTTTTCTTAGCATAACTGAAGTCGTAGATGGGTAACAATTCTTACTCATTCGTTCTTCGCATTTTCCTATGGATGGCTTGGTGAGCACTGGTTATCTTATGTTTCAATGTTTTAGTTTTTCACGATTTTCTGTTATAAAATCAATAATGTTTTAATATTCTTTTACTATTTTGTTTTAAATTATTGTATAAATTTTAAGAATTTTATATTTATATCTTTTACAGATTGATAATGAACATTGCAATGTTCGAAACGTTTCCTAAATAAATTATGGCCTTTTTACTGATGTGTTTTGGACCCTGCTGCACACCATATATATATATATATATATATATATATATATATATATATATATATATATATATATATATATATATATATATATATATATGAATATATATGAATATATATATATATATATATATATATATGATATATATATATATATATATATATATATATATATATGAATATATATATATATATATATATATATATATATATATATATATATATATATGAATATATAACGGATTTTGAGCGAAGCGAAAAATCTATTTTTGGGTGAGATGGCCATGTCGTCCTGATGGAAGTTCCTATAGGGTAGCTTCCTAGGGTATATTACAACTACGGCGATATTCCCAGAGAATTTACCTTAAGGTACCAGAATTCTAACTCCTGGAGTGAGTATCCCTCGTGAAAGGGATATCGCGACATATCAGAGGACGTATTCTAGACACGTCACATGGCAATCTACATCCTGGACAGAGATTTCGTCTCGTAGGAGGTGATTGGCGAGATACGAATTCGGGAAAGAAAAAGGGGAGCCGCTCCCAAGGCTTCCCTATACCCCGATTCGTATGCGTGCCTGGCGCCAATCCTGGCGCCATCTGTATTCCTTGTAGCGTACACGAGGTGCTACAGATACTGTATGTAGGGAGGGGTCCTACAGCCCTTTCTTAGAAAGGCAAGGGCGGGTCCATCAGGACGACATGGCCATCTCACCCAAAAATAGATTTTTCGCTTTGCTCAAAATCCGTTTTTTGGGCTCAAGCCATGTCGTCCTGATGGAAGTGTACCAGAGCATTACTGTATCTGTGGATTCTCAGAACGTGCCGTACTCCCCGGAGGTAATTTTTTTTTTTTTTTTTTTTTTCCCCGGTCGACTAGACCTAGAGACCTAAGATGTTACCGTTATACATCTTTTCAACTAACTATAAACTATGTTAGAGCTTCCTGCCCCCTACAGGGAAGAGTCCTACTAGACTCTGGAAAAGTCTCGAAGAGTACATATATCTATGTATGAATACCAGGCAAGCTAATATAGTGGTCTCGCCCTATATTAAGTAAAGCATAGTTTGTAAAGGACCACTGCGTCAATATGAAATATCGACCAGTTTTCCGCACAATACTTGTATTGGACAAAGGTTTTATATCCGCATAGGAGGAAAACCAATGCAACATAGCTTGCATAAAGGAACAATTCTATTAGAATTATCCCAGATAAGGTACATAGAATGAATGCTCAATTATACCAATAAATTGACACAGGTGAAGGAGACGCAAGGTTCTCAAGAACCAGATTATTGACAGGCAATAAATAGACAGGTTAACCACAATTATATATATATATATATAATATATATATATATATATATATATAAGAAGAGGATAACCCAAAACTTTAAGCATAAGTATGATAGTAAACAGAGCTTGTTTGTCTGAAAGAAAAAACATTAGATGCCACTTTTAAGATACTGAGGTATCAAAGTCATAAAAGCCTGTATTACAAATCAATGACATTAGCGTTAGAAACGCTCGGCACACGTCTGCACTTATGCTAGGTTCACCTTCGGAAATGGAACAGTCTGGATGGGCAACACAGTGCCCTCACTTAGTTTGTAGTACAGTATGTAACTACACACTCACCCTGGAATTAATCGTCCCAATTAAGACCACTGTTCCTCGCAGAGTTAAACAGTAGGGTTAACACCGCGACCCACTGCTACCACAGATCTCTTTTAGTTCCTCTACTTGCTTCGCATAGTGGCGAAAGAACACTCTGGAAGACTTCCAGCCAGTGTATGAACGGAGATGTTCAAAATCCATACAATTAAAGAAATTTAAGGATGAGGCAACTTTCCTCGGATCGTGACCTGCGGGTGTATTGTCAGGATCCGCTCTGCGAATAAAATATGTGATTTTCGCTCTGAGTTGATTCAGAGATAAATTTGAGCCTGATGTTTCTCCCCTGAATAGTTGACCACCCTTGAAGTCTGAAGTTCTATGAAGATAGACCTTTAGGCATTCTACTGGACATAGAGATGCATCTTCTTTCAGAGGGCAGATTCTCCAGGGACCCCACCTGTTGGTGGGTAACTCATTCTTGGCGAGAAACGTAGGATCCGGAAACAGGTTCAGTTCTTCCCCATCCAGGAACTGAACACGACCTGCCTCTCTCGAGAGGCTACAATCTCACTAACCCTGGCCCCGGACGCGAGTGCAAAATAGGAAAATAACTTTTTGTGTCAAATCCTTTAACGCACACTCTTCATTGCTCAACAGAGAAGCGAAATGAAGAACTTGTCTAAAGACCATGAAATGGGCTTTGGAGGTGCTGAAGGTCTGAGCCTAGCACAGGCTTTCGGGACTTTATTAAAGATCTCGTTACCTAGGTCGACCTGGAAGGCATATAGAATGGGTCTTGTCAAAGCAGACTTACACGCTGAAATCGTGTTCACTGCCAACCCTTTACCATGGAGGTGGGGAAAAAAGATAAGCAGAAGTCTGTCAAGATCTCCTGCGGAATCTTCGCCTTGACAAAAGGCCACCCATTTTCTCCAAGATGACTCATATTGCCTTCTAGTAGATTTGCACTTATATTCCTCAAGGAAGTCTATACTGGCTTTCGAAATCCCGAAACGCTTTCTCACCGCTAAGGAGAGAAAATCATGAGCTGCAGGGTCCGGGTTTTCTGTAATGAAGCGCAGACAGTTGACTTCTGGACTCGCTGGGTCAGAACTGGATCTGGTAGTGGTACAAACTTCAGCTACAGTTCCAATGCCAGGAGGAACCACACGCTGTTCGGCCACTTGTGGGCCACTATTGCCGCTACCCTTTGAAGGATCTCAGTTTGTTGAGGACCCTCAACAGAAGGTTGTGAGGAGGGAACAGATAAATCTTGGACCATCTGTTCCAGTCGAGGGACATCGCGTCCACTGCTTCCGCTAAGGGGTCCTCGTACGGGGCACGTACAGGGGCAACGTCTTGTTGTCTTTCGTCGCAAAGAGGTCTATCTGCAGTTCTGGGACTGATTCAGAATGAAGGAGAATGATCCTGCGTCTAAGGACCATTCCGACTCTATCGGTGTGAACCTGGATAGAGCGTCCGCTGTCACATTGCGGACTCCTTGAAGGTGAACTGCCGACAGGTACCACTTCTTCTTTTCCGCTAATCGGAAGACGGCCAACATCACCTGGTTGAGAGGTGGTGACCTCGATCCTTGTCGATTCAAGTATCTCACAACTACCTCGCTGTCTATCATCACCTTATGTGGATCGAATGACGCGGGGGGACTTTCTTTAAGGTAAGGAGCACTGCCCTAGCTTCTAGAAAGTTTTATGTGAAAGGTCTTGAATAGCCTGGACCAAGTCCCCTGGACTTTTTTCCGATGAGAGTGACCTCCCCATCCCTCCTTCGAGGCGTCTGAGTGAATCGTCACCGACGGGGGAGGTGGCCGAAGAAGAACCTGACTTCTTTAGATGTCTGGCTTGGGACCAAGGCCTGAGAAGAGTACTTAGCCGAAGCGGCTGGTCTTCTCAGATCTCTTCACGCGTTTGATGCATAACTTCTCCAAACTCCGATTGCATCTTTTAGCTGTGCTCTTAGCACTGGGTCTGTCACCGAAGCAAACTGGAGAGAGCGCAGTACTCTCTCCTGCTCGTGTCTTGATATCCTTTCGGAATCTTGAAGTCTCTTGACAGAACCCGCTATCTCCTTCCTTTTCATCGCCGGGGTGGAGAAACGGTGTGACAAAAGGTCCCAGTGGATTCCCGGCCACTGGAACTTTTGAGATGGAGAAAGTCGAGACTTTTTCTGTTGATCTTGAAGCCTCGGTACTCTAGGAACTGGATCACTTGACTGGAAGCTTGCAAGCATTCTGTCTCGGATGCTGCCCACACCAACCAGTCGTCCAGGTAGGCTACTACCTGAATTCCCTTTAGGCGAAATTGTTTGAGAGCTACGCTCGCAAGCTTCGTAAAATTCCTTGGGGCTATGTTTAGCCCGAATGGCATGGCTCCGAAGGCGTATAGTCTTCGTTGTAGCCTGAACCCTAGGTAGGGGGAGAGTCGATGGCTAATTGGAATGTGCCAGTAGGCGTCTGACAAGTCTATAGAGACGGAATATGCCCTCTTGGACAGTAAGGTCCTTATGTTTTGCAGTGTTAGCATTTTGAATTTGCAATTCACTATGAACTTGTTAAGTGGCGACAAGTCCAGAATCACTCTGAGCTTTTCCGAGTCTTTCTTGGGAACACAAAACAGCCTCCCTTAGAAATTGATGGGCTTCACCCTTTTTCTCCAACAGTTCTTGAACGTACTCCTCCATAACGGGGGTGGAGTGTTGGAAAAACCGAAGGCACGGGGGTGGAGTGCTGTACCAGCTCCCGCCCAGTCCATTCTTGAGTAGGCTGTGGGCCCAGGGATCGAAGGTCCACCGATCCCGAAATTTCAGAAGTCTCCCTCCTACCGGTATCACCTCACTTGGACTGCCGTCCTGAGGTCTTGCCTTCCTGACCACGACCACCCCTGAATCCCCTTCCCTTTGAGGGGCGTCTAGACGAGCCTCTGGCTGCTCCTCTAGGCTTTGCTCGAAAGGAAGTAGACTGCCCTTCGAACGCTGGGGTGAATGCCGTGGACTGTGTCGACACAGCCTGGGGTACCCACTGAAAGGTGGTCGGGGTTTGTGCCACGATCTGGAGCACTGGGGGCAATGGCAATTGCAGTTGCTGTTGCTGTCTAAGAGGCTTGGCTGGCCGAGACGGTAGCCTAGTCCTCATAGTCTTCCTCTTTGGTTGAGGACCCTCATCCGGGGAAGACTTTCTTTTGATAGCCAGGCCCCACTTCTGGAGAAGGTTTCTATTCTCCAAGGCGGCTTTATCAACAACTTCTTTGACCAAGTCGGTAGGGAAAAAGGTCTTTTCCCCAAATGTTGGAGGAGATTAGTTTCTTTAGCTCGTGCCTCACCGTAGCCGAGGTAAACACGAACTCCCTACAAGCTCTCCTTGCCTTGACGAAGCCATAAAGGTCCTTCGTCACTGTGGCCAGATGAGGCTTGGTCACTACCATGAACATTTCATGGACCTTGGGGTCACTTGCCATCGTCTCGAGAGTAGTCTGAAGAGACATTGAGGCAGTCAGTCTTTCTTTTGTATCGAACTCACTTCGCAAAAGAAAGTCAGACAGCTTAGGGAGGTCCTTGCCGAACTGACGTCCGGCAATATCAGCCTCCAACTTTCCCACTGAGAACGTAAGATGGACGTCCTTCCAGTCTTTGTGGTCCATAGGCAGGGCCAGCGACAAGGGTTTACACTCCTCTAGGGAGGGGCAAGACTTGCCGGCCTCGATTGCTTTTAGTATAGCCAGAAACCCTTTCTGTAAAAAGGGGAAGGCTCTAGTAGGCGAGGACACAAAGGAAGGGAGCTTCCTATTCAATGCAGCTACCTTTGAGTTAGAGAAGCCCCTCTCTTTCATCGAGGATGAAAGTAGAGCTTGAGCCTTAGCATGGTCCATCACTATGACCTCCTTCGGCTCTGTCTCCTCCTTTGAAGCTGGTTCCTTCCTCAGCCGGACATAACAGTCCGGATATGATGCCTTGCTGGGCCAGAATTCCACTCTTCAGGGGAACTGAGCCCAGCTTATCCGAGATGACGATCTTTCCAGTCGTCATCGGCATGTGCTCAGCATACCTCCATGGGTTAGCATCTGAGCACAAGGGAAGGTCTTTCACATTGAGCTTTTTCTGGGGCCCATGTGATTCTGCAAGGCACTGCATTCGCAGTTCCATTGCAACCGCCTTCTCCTGATTCTCCTTCTGCATTTGTTGGATCATTCCAACAATAGAAGAGAGGGCCTGTCCCAGCTCTACTGGGAGACCGGCCGATGTAGAGGGGCTTGAACTTCATCCTGGGCTTCTGCCAGGAGGTCTTCCTCCTGACACCCGTCCACATCAGACATCCTGTCATCTAGCTGGATGTCTTGCATCGCGACCGCGACTTCAGCATCCACCTGGATCTGAACTTAGGGGATCTCCTCTTGAGGCTGGGGAATCACTGCATCAGCTGATGCCTTAGGGAAAGGATACGCCCTCATCTTCTCACTTGGAAGATAAGGGCCAGAAGTGTTCTTTTGGAAGCTCCTTACCCAGGTACGAAGCTTCTTCCTAGCTATTTAAATGTCTCATTAATCAGGTTAGTGCACACAGTACATACCTGAGGGTCCCAATACCGGAGATCATCCTTGGAGACAGCGTATGCTGCGTGTCTCCTACAAAACTCATGTCCGCAGAGGTTCTTGCTGCTGACATTGCAGAAAGCACTTCCCCACTTCGGAGTGTCCTTCTGTAAAGAGAAGAAATTTCCATGAGTATCAAGTGAACTATGTATCACTGGATATGCATAGTATAGCATAACAATTCAGAAAGGAAAGACACACACTTGTGTTTCCCTCACAACCCATTGTTGCAGCCTTCCAGATAATAAAATAAAAAATGGTTTATCTCTTCTAGAGTAACCAATGCAAGGTTTCCAGAGGAAACAGGTGGAGCTCACACCTAAGCAATGATTTTAAAATCCTGGATAATAGACAGGGAAGAACTCAGCTTCCTATCTGAGGGCAACAGCAAAGGGGTGTGCAAGAAAACATAATAGTGTTAGAAGACACAGTGCTGTACCAAAACCCTTACTATAGTTTTCCTCTTACTGTATATGCTATACAGAAGAATACTAGTACAGTATAGGGGGATGTGTGCCGGCCTGCCTTTGCCGGCCGGCACACACCACAACTAGCTTTAAAGTATACTACTTAACAGCTATAGGGTGGCAGCACTCTGGTTCAAATGCCTGTGCCGGTCGGCAGCAACTGCCGGCCGGTAACAGCCAGTGTTGGCCGGCAATGGCTGCCGGCCAGCAACTACACAAGGTAGTACCCAGCTGCCGGCCACACTCTTGGTGACCGGCAGACAAGGGCTGACATAAGCCGGCCGGCAAAGGTACAAGACCGATGCCAGCCGGCAGCAAAAGAACCAGAGGACTACACCTGCTTGGGACAGGTACAGCACTTAGAAGAAAAATAGAATGGATGCCGGGATAAGAGTGTACACAACCTCCAAGCCCGGCAACCGAAAGAGTGCATATAAGGAAGGGGAGAAACTAATTCAGGCTTCCTTGACCCATGCCGTCCGGCTCTGCCGGCAGGCATGGATGAGGGACCAAGAGAGGTCCGGGCAGCACTCGAAAACATAAGACCCTTGCCGGCCAGCAGCTCTGCCGGCCGGCAAGGGGCTGAGTCAATTCCACATCCTAACCTATACTAGGTCCAGAAGTAGAACGACGTACAGTACAGTAAGACCCCTGCCGGCCAGCTCTGCCGGCCGGCAAGGGGCTGAGTCCATTCCACATCCTAACCTATACTAGGTCCAGATGTAGAACGACGTACAGTACAGTATGAAGAAAGAGGGGGGAGGGACAAGAGGGTCCTGCCAACCTTGCTTTAGTGACAGATCACCCGCAGCTAAGAAACTTATCTTAGCCTAAGGGAGATCTAAGGGGAAAGGCCAGCAATACTTGCCAGCTTCCAGAGCACCAAAGCAAGGAAGGCGTTGCTACTCCCAAGGGAAGAACTTATCCTCCCGCGAGAACAGCAACAGGACTAGTCAGGTAGATCACAAAAGAAGGAATCATATCCACAGAAACCTTCGGTAGTGACCTAAGGGAGCTAAGCTCCCTTTGTATGTGTTAGGTCAGCGAGGGGGACTTAGCCCCAAGCCAGACAACACAGACTCAGACTAAAAACTCTGTTGTTCTGTCCCTCTTGAACCATAACTACAGGAACAGGAAGGTACAGTAACACCCTAGTAGAGTTTTATCGAAAATAAATTTCGGAAAAAACCACTTAGGGATAAGCCCAAGGCTTAAACAGAGGGAAAGGGATTGCATACCTTCTCCGAAGAAAAGAAAGCAACCGGGGAGTATGATAAAGTATACTAAGGCTCCATAAGCAACTAGCCTAGGCACCAAGAGAATCGATTACCTAATTCACCGAAACTCACTCGTATACTATCTTGGAAATATTCCACACAGTCTAAAATGTATAAAATATAGCCTAAAGCTTCAATAAAATTTTAATTACACTCGGAAAAACCATAATCATGCATGAAGTACTAGGACCAAACGACTAGGCTACATGGCCTAGCGTAGGCCAGAATGGCGAATACTTCGCCAAATAATACTAAGCACGAAAGGAAATCCTATGTAATGCTAAATAGCTAAAATTTATTAAAGCAAAACAACCAGGAATGTCGCTCTGACTAACTAACTTATACCTAGCGAGCGACAGCGTCCAAGACGCCTCTGGTAGGCTACGGCTCTTGTATCAAAGATTAATCCTATTAATCACTCAAAATTTTACCAAGAGCCTACATTTATACATAACAGACACTATACTCAACTTATCAGAGGCCGACGAAGACGAAGAAGCCTTGAAAAGTCGAATAAATCCAAGATTTGCGAGAAAAACAGGAAAAAACACCGAGTTGTTAAGCTACGCAAAAAGAATACAGATGGCGCCAGGATTGGCGCCAGGCACGCATACGAATCGGGGGATAGGGAAGCCTTGGGAGCGGCTCCCCTTTTTCTTTCCCGAATTCGTATCTCGCCAATCACCTCCTACGAGACGAAATCTCTGTCCAGGATGTAGATTGCCATGTGACGTGTCTAGAATACGTCCTCTGATATGTCGCGATATCCCTTTCACGAGGGATACTCGCTCCAGGAGTTAGAATTCTGGTACCTTAAGGTAAATTCTCTGGGAATATCGCCGTAGTTGTAATATACCCTAGGAAGCTACCCTATAGGAACTTCCATCAGGACGACATGGCTTGAGCCCAAAAATATATATATATATATATATATATATATATATATATATATATATATATATATATGAATATATATATATATATATATATATATATGAATATATATATATATATATATATATATATATGAATATATATATATATATATATATATATATATATATATATATATGAATATATATATATATATATATATATATATATATATATATATATATATATATGAATATATATATATATATATATATATATATATGAATATATATATATATATATATATATATATGAATATATATATATATATATGAATATATATATATATATATATATATATATATATGAATATATATATATATATGAATATATATATATATATATATATATATATGAATATATATATATATATATATATATATATATATATATGAATATATATATATATATATATATATATATATATATATATATATATGAATATATATGAATATATATATATATATATGAATATATATGAATATATATATATATATATATGAATATATATGAATATATATATATATATATATATATATATATATATATGAATATATATAAATATATATGAATATATTTATATATATATATATGAATATATATATATATATATGAATATATATAAATATATATGAATATATTTATATATATATATATGAATATATATATATATATATATATATATATGAATATATATATATATATATATATATATGAATATATATATATATATATATATATATATATATATATATATATATATGAATATATATATATATATATATATGAATATATATATGTATATATATATATATATATATATATATATATATATATGTATATATATATATATGTATATATATATGTATATATATATATATATGTATATATATATATATATATATATATATATATATATATATATATGATATATATATATATATATATATATATATATATATATATATATGAATATATATATATATATATATATATATATATATATATGAATATATATATATATATATATATATATATATATATGAATATATATATATATATATATATATATATATATATATATATATATATATATATATATATATACAGTATACATAGCCACACACACTGAAAAACACATCTAAAGAGGAAGAGAAAACAAGACAACCTAAAATGTCGGTCAAGGAAGACTTGTTCAGAATCTTGACAGAAGGAAAGGCCACCGGAATTTTAGGTGATGAAGTAAAAGCCAAGAAATGTCAAGGGAAATGATAAGAAGGGCAACTCCATTCGTCTCGAAATTCCAGCTAATTCCATTCACCTGCCTACTTGGAAGTCAAAACATAGAAATAGGTAAGAATTTATTCAAAAGGTCATTCTTCTGTTAATGCACCTTGGGAGTCTCTCTCTCTCTCTCTCTCTCATTAAAATACAAACACTCTCGTTAAGAGGTGGCTGCCCAGCGATCTGTTGGACCAGGGTTCGAGTCCCACTCGAGCTTTATACTTTATTATAATGTCTGCAACCTCACCATGCTTGTGAGCTAAGGATTCAAGGGTTTGGGTGACCTATACGTCTACCATCAGCAGCCATTGTCTGGTCCTTTCTGGTTATGCTTGGGTGGCTAGGGGGCTTACGCGCTAATCATATGAATATATGACGAGTCTCTATGGCAGTGTCCTACTGGGGCATCGCCACTGTCCCTTGCCTCTGCCATTCTTGAGCGACCTTTAAACCTTTCACTGACGAATCATTGAAATCTCATTTGATTCTTTCCTTGTTATATTTGCCCCTTTTAATAGGTATGTTTCCCCAGGATGCTCTTATAAACATAAATTTTAATGTCAATCGAATCTCTTATTTTTTCATTTTGTTAGGACTGTTTTCTATTTTTTTTCCTGAATATATGTATACAGGTAGTAGTTTTACAGGTAATAGGTTGGCCAGGCACCAGTCACCCATTGAGATACTACCACTGGAGAGTTATTGCGTCTTTTGACAGGCAAGACAGCACTACATTGGATCCTTCTCTCTGGTTACGGTTCATTTTTTCTTTGCCTACACATACACCGAATAGTCTGGCCTATTCTTTAATTACTCTCCTCTGTCCTCATACAACTGACAACACTGAGGTTACCAAGCAATTCTTCTTCACCCAAGGGGTTAACTACTGCACTGTAATTGTTCAGTGGCCAATTTCCTCTTGGTAAGGGTAAAAGAGAGTCTTTAGCTATAGTATGCAGCTCTTCTAGTAGAAGGACACCACAAAATTAAACCATTGTTCTCTTGTCTTGGGCAGTGCCACAGCTTCAGTACCATGGTTTTCCTCTTTCTTGGGTTAGAGTTCCCTTGCTTGAGGGTACACTCCGTCACACTGTTCTATCTAATTTCTCTTCTTCCTGTTTTGGTAAAGTTTTTATAGTTTATATGGAAAATATTTATTCAAATGTTGTTACTGTTCTTAAATATCTAATTTTTCCTTGTTTCCTTTGCTCACTGGGTTATTTTCCCTGATGGGGTCCCTGGGCTTATAGCATCCTGCTTTTCCAATTAGGGTTGTAGCTTAGCAAGTATTATTATTAATAATAATAACAATAATAATAATAATATTAATAACATCTTGTAGCTAAGTCATCATAACTCCGAGTTAATCTACTGCATAGGAAGTTCTTCGATAAGATAACTGACCGGTCGCTTAAATACGCTTGCTTAATCTAAATATGGTATTCAAACAGACATTCGTATATATATATATATATATATATATATATATATATATATATATACATATATATATATATATATATATATATATATATATATATACAGTATATATATATATATATATATATATATATATATATATATATATACAGTATATATATAAATATATATGTTCGCTTAAAAGGTGACATTAGTGAATAACAAAAAATATTAAAACCACATTTATCCTTTAAATGCTGAATAGTGCATTAAAACTTCGACAATATTATTACCTTCATACATTTACACGAAGATTCATCAATAGTTATTGAAGTCTTCCCTATACGCATTGCGCCATTCAATCCTGTGTTTTCTGGACATCGACGTCCTTTCTTTCCAACACATCCTTCATATCATCTATCAATGCCTTTCAAGGCCTT
>NC_090752.1:84139482-84141982 GCF_036898095.1 Palaemon carinicauda
CAACAGAGGACACCGAAAAACAAACACCAGGCCACCGGCACAGACCATACCCGGGGATATCTCAGCCTTCCATTTCCAAAACAATTACGGTATTATACTCGTATGAGAAACGTCGACCAATCATCGAATCGTCTGTAATGACTCAACAAATTAGAGACAATTGTATAATTATGAAACATGTAATTTGAAACAATGTTGTTCTGTGCGACGACGAATAAGACTTTTATAATCTTCCTATATACGCGACTTGCTAAGGAAAACCTTCTTCAAGGATATGTTTTATCAAATTAATGATACTGATTAAAGTACCACATTCTACAAAAACCTGTAAGCTAAAAAAAATTCCTTCCTGAATAATAATAATAATAAATAATAATAATAATAATAATTTTAATAATAATAATAATAACAATAATAACAATAATAACAATAATAATATTTTCAAATATGAAAAAAAAAATCATATGATCTAAAGTATATATAAAAATAAACAATAGAGGATCCAAACTTCTGTTCTCGTCCACAAACTCTCACAAAAGTAACCCAATAGGTAGAGACCGGTAAAGAATAAAGGAACAGAAAGTTTGAAGGTTTGGAGAAGTATAATTGGTATAACTTTGGTAAATGTTTAATAGAAAAAGTTTACGGGAACTGAGGGAGAATGACCGGACGATCATCGAAGGCTTACCAGATTTGGGCCAGAGGCGGGTCAATGGATATTCATTGCTGACAAAAGTATTTTTATAGTTATAAATGAATTATCTGCTTTAATGTTGTTAATGTTTTTTTAAATATTTTATTTTATTTTTTCATTACTTCTTATATTGTTTATTCATTTCCTTATTTATTTCCTGGTTTCCTTTCCTCACTGGGCTAATTTTTCCTGTTAGAGTCCTTGGGCTTATAGCATCTTGCTTTTCCAACTAGGGTTATAGCTTGGCTAGTAATATAATAATAATAATAATAATAATAAATACTCAGGAATAAAATAAACACACACACACATACACATTGAGCCTTACTGAAGCCTTAGAACCTGAGCTAGTTACAAATCAAGGAGCTATAAAAAGAATAATGATGGGAATAACACCGAGACAGAAAAAAAGAGCAACATGAATAGGAAAACAAAATATATTAAGAGGATATTCTAATGACTTGTAAGAAAAATAAATGGACGTTGGCAGGACATACGAATGACACATAGCAGATGGACAAAAGGAATAACAGAATGGGTCCATAAAGATTGCAAAAGAAACAGGGGAAGGAAGAGAAGACGACGGATTGATGAAATAAGAAAGTTTGCGGGCGTGGACTGGCATAGAAAAACCACAAGCAGGCCTAAGTGGAGGGATATATATATATATATATATATATATATATATATATACATATATATATAATATTGTTGTGTTTGACGCAAATGGAACTAGAAACCACTCTGAGAATGCAGACCTTTAGAATTATGAATTTCTTGACTAATATCATTGAAATGTTTCAAAACAAAGTTCATTAAAAAAAAATTTTCCTAACTCACAGTGTTTGAGAGGATACAATAGTTAAAAAGAAATAAAACCTTTAGAATGAGGAATTTACTGAATAATATCATTAAAAAGTTTCAAAAAGTTCATGAAAAAGAAGAAAAAACTGTTTCCAACTTACTTATAGGGCTGGACACAACAGTTAGAAAAATCACAAAGATATATATATATATATATATATATATATATATATATATATATATATATATATATATATATATATATATATATATATAAAAACCTAACTCTCACTTATGGGAGAAGTTATAAAAGTTAAAAAGATATAAAACCTTTAGAATGAGAAATTTCTTGACTAATATCATTGAAAGGAATAATTAAAAAGATAAAAAAAATCCCAATTCTCACTTATGGGAGAAATTATAAAAGTAAAAAAAAAATCGAGAAACCTTTTGAAAGCGGAACTACTACTTGTTGCAGGAGAATATTGCTCAGAGTTCCAACATTTGTTTTCACGTTTCCCACAAAGCCTTGTGTTTGAATGTAAACAGTGCTAAGACACAAATAGGGGTTACCCTTTCAACGCCTCCAATAGGTTTTGCTATTGGCTGTCACGCCAGTACTGACTGGGGGGGGGGGGGAGAGGCACGATGCGGGAAACCTCCTTGACAAAAGCAAAAGATATGAATAAAAAGAGAAAATGAAAGTAATACACGCAAGTGATTTTCTGATATACTCTATGAACTATATATATATATATATATATATATATATATATATATATATATATATATATATATATATATACTGTATATATATACACACACACAAACACACACAAACACAAACACACACACACACACATATATATATACAAACACATATATATACTGTATATATATATATATACACAAACACAAATATATACTGTATATATATATATATATATATATATATATATATATATATATATATATATACAAACACAAATATATACTGTATAT
>NC_090752.1:84144482-84153026 GCF_036898095.1 Palaemon carinicauda
GAGAGAGAGAGAGAGAGAGAGAGAGAGAGAGAGACATGGATACGAGAGTAAACTAAAGTAGAGGATATTCTAACACCATGTAAGAAAAGGAAATGACCTAGAGATTGTAAAAGAAGCAGAGGAAGGTAGTGAAGACGATGGATTGACGAACTAAGAAAGTTTGCCAGTGTAGACTGGTATAGAAAGATCATAAACAGAAGCAAGTCGAAGGACATGTCTGAGGCCTTTGTCCTGCAGTGGACTAGTGACAGCTGATGATGATATATATCTATATCTATCTATTTATCTATCCATCTATATATATATACATATATATATATATGTATATATATATATATATATATATATATATATATATATATATATATATATATATATATATATTTTTGGGCTCAAGCCATGTCGTCCTGATGGAAGTTCCTATAGGGTAGCTTCCTAGGGTATATTACAACTACGGCGATATTCCCAGAGAATTTACCTTAAGGTACCAGAATTCTAACTCCTGGAGCGAGTATCCCTCGTGAAAGGGATATCGCGACATATCAGAGGACGTATTCTAGACACGTCACATGGCAATCTACATCCTGGACAGAGATTTCGTCTCGTAGGAGGTGATTGACGAGATACGAATTCGGGAAAGAAAAAGGGGGAGCCGCTCCCAAGGCTTCCCTATCCCCCGATTCGTATGCGTGCCTGTGGCGCCATCTGTATTCCTTTTTGCGTAGCTTAACAACTCGGTGTTTTTTCCTGTTTTTCTCGCAAATCTTGGATTTATTCGACTTTTCATGGCTTCTTCGTCTTCGTCGGCCTCTGATAAGTTGAGTATAGTGTCTGTTATGTATAAATGTAGGCTCTTGGTAAAATTTTGAGTGATTAATAGGATTAATCTTTGATACAAGAGCCGTAGCCTACCAGAGGTGTCCTGGACACTGTCGCTCGCTAGGTATAAATTAGTTAGTCGAGCGACATTCCTGGTTGTTTTGCTTTAATAAATTTCAGCTATTTAGCATTACATAGGATTTCCTTTCGTGCTTAGTATTATTTGGCGAAGTATTCGCCATTCTGGCCTACGCTAGGCCATGTAGCCTAGTCGTTTGGTCCTAGTACTTCATGCATGATTTTGGTTTTTCCGAGTGTAATTAAAATTTTATTGAAGCTTTAGGCTATATTTTATAGATTTTAGACTGTGGAATATTTCCAAGATTGTATACGTGTGAGTTTCGGTGAATTAGGTAATCGATTCTCTTGGTGCCTAGGCTAATTGCTTATGGAGCCTTAGTATACTTTATCATACTCCCCGGTTGCTTTCTTTTCTTCGGAGAAGGTATGCAATCCCTTTCCCTCTGTTTAAGCCTTGGGCTTATCCCTAAGTGGTTTTTTCCGAATTTATTTTCGATAAAACTATACTAGGGTGTCACTGTACCTTCCTGTTCCTGTAGTTATGGTTCAAGAGGGACAGAACAACAGAGTTTTTAGTCTGAGTCTGTGTTGTCTGGCTTGGGGCAGAGTCCCCCTCGCTGACCTAACACATACAAAGGGAGCTTAGCTCCCTTAGGTCACTACCGAAGGTTTCTGTAGTTATGATTCCTTCTTTTGTGATCTACCAGACTAGTCCTGTTGCTGTTCTCGGGGGAGGATAAGTTCTTCCCTTGGGAGTAGCAACGCCTTCCTTGCTTTGGTGCTCTGGAAGCTGGCAAGTATTGCTGGCCTTTCCCCTTAGATCTCCCTTAGGCTAAGATAAGTTTCTTGGCTGCGGGTGATCTGTCACTAAAGCAAGGTTGGCAGGACCCTCTAGTCCCTTCCCCCTCTATCTCCGTAATGGCCTAGTAATTACTGTACTGTACCTTGCCGGCCGGCAGAGCTGGCCGGCAGGGGTCTTACTGTACTGTACGTCGTTCTACTTCTGGACCTAGTATAGGTTGGGATGTGGAATTGACTCAGCCCCTTGCCGGCCGGCAGAGCTGCTGGCCGGCAAGGGTCTTATGTTTTCGAGTGCTGCCCGGACCTCTCTTGGTCCCTCATCCATGCCTGCCGGCAGAGCCGGACGGCATTGGTCAAGGAAGCCTGAATTAGTTTCTCCCCTTCCTTATATGCACTCTTTCGGTTGCCGGGCTTGGAGGTTGTGTACACTCTTATCCCGGCATCCATTCTATTTTTCTTATAGTGCTATACCTGTCCCGGCTGCCGGCCTATGAGGCCAGCAGCCGGGCAGGTGTAGTCCTCTGGTTCTTTTGCTGCCGGCAGGCATCGGTCTTGTACCTTTGCCGGCCGGCTTATGTCAGTCCTTGTCTGCCGGTCACCAAGAGTGTGGCCGGCAGCTGGGTACTACCTTGTGTAGTTGCTGGCCGGCAGCCATTGCCGGCCAACACTGGCTGTTACCGGCCGGCAGTTGCTGCCGACCGGCACAGGCATTTGAACCAGAGTGCTGCCGCCCTATAGCTGTTAAGTAGTATACTTTAAAGCTAGTTGTGGTGTGTGCCGGCCGGCAAAGGCAGGCCGGCACACATCCCCCTATACTGTACTAGTATTCTTCTGTATAGCATATACAGTAAGAGGAAAACTATAGTAAGGGTTTTGGTACAGCACTGTGTCTTCTAACACTATTATGTTTTCTTGCACACCCCTTTGCTGTTGCCCTCAGATAGGAAGCTGAGTTCTTTCCTGTCTATTATCCAGGATTTTAAAATCATTGCTTAGGTGTGAGCTCCACCTGTTTCCTCTGGAAACCTTGCATTGGTTACTCTAGAAGAGATAAACCATTTTTGATTTTATTATCTGGAAGGCTGCAACAATGGGTTGTGAGGGAAACACAAGTGTGTGTCTTTCCTTTCTGAATTGTTATGCTATACTATGTATATCCAGTGATACATAGTTCACTTGATACTCATGGAAATTTCTTCTCTTTACAGAAGGACACTCCGAAGTGGGGAAGTGCTTTCTGCAATGTCAGCAGCAAGAACCTCTGCGGACATGAGTTTTGTAGGAGACACGCAGCATACGCTGTCTCCAAGGATGATCTCCGGTATTGGGACCCTCAGGTATGTACTGTGTGCACTAACCTGATTAATGAGACATTTAAATAGCTAGGAAGAAGCTTCGTACCTGGGTAAGGGGCTTCCAAAAGAACACTTCTGGCCCTTATCTTCCAAGTGAGAAGATGAGGGCGTATCCTTTCCCTAAGGCATCAGCTGATGCAGTGATTCCCCAGCCTCAAGAGGAGATCCCCTAAGTTCAGATCCAGGTGGATGCTGAAGTCGCGGTCGCGATGCAAGACATCCAGCTAAATGACAGGATGTCTGATGTGGACGGGTGTCAGGAGGAAGACCTCCTGGCAGAAGCCCAGGATGAAGTTCAAGCCCCTCTACATCGGCCGGTCTCCCAGTAGAGCTGGGACAGGCCCTCTCTTCTATTGTTGGATTGATCCAACAAATGCAGAAGGAGAATCAGGAGAAGGCGGCTGCAATGGAACTGCGAATGCAGTGCCTTGCAGAATCACATGGGCCCCAGAAAAAGCTCAATGTGAAAGACCTTCCCTTGTGCTCAGATGCTAACCCATGGAGGTATGCTGAGCACATGCCGATGACGACTGGAAAGATCGTCATCTCGGATAAGCTGGGCTCAGTTCCCCTGGAGGGTGGAATTCTGGCCCAGCAAGGCATCATATCCGGACTGTTATGTCCGGCTGAGGAAGGAACCAGCTTCAAAGGAGGAGACAGAGCCGAAGGAGGTCATAGTGATGGACCATGCTAAGGCTCAAGCTCTACTTTCATCCTCGATGAAAGAGAGGGGCTTCTCTAACTCAAAGGTAGCTGCATTGAATAGGAAGCTCCCTTCCTTTGTGTCCTCGCCTACTAGAGCCTTCCCCCTTTTACAGAAAGGGTTTCTGGCTGTACTAAAAGCAATCGAGGCCGGCAAGTCTTGCCCCTCCCTAGAGGAGTGTAAACCCTTGTCGCTGGCCCTGCCTATGGACCACAAAGACTGGAAGGACGTCCATCTTACGTTCTCAGTGGGAAAGTTGGAGGCTGATATTGCCGGACGTCAGTTCGGCAAGGACCTCCCTAAGCTGTCTGACTTTCTTTTGCGAAGTGAGTTCGATACAAAAGAAAGACTGACTGCCTCAATGTCTCTTCAGACTACTCTCGAGACGATGGCAAGTGACCCCAAGGTCCATGAAATGTTCATGGTAGTGGCCAATCCTCATCTGGCCACAGTGACGAAGGACCTTTATGGCTTCGTCAAGGCAAGGAGAGCTTGTAGGGAGTTCGTGTTTACCTCGGCTACGGTGAGGCACGAGCTAAAGAAACTAATCTCCTCCAACATTTGGGGAAAAGACCTTTTTCCCTACCGACTTGGTCAAAGAAGTTGTTGATAAAGCCGCCTTGGAGAATAGAAACCTTCTCCAGAAGTGGGGCCTGGCTATCAAAAGAAAGTCTTCCCCGGATGAGGGTCCTCAACCAAAGAGGAAGACTATGAGGACTAGGCTACCGTCTCGGCCAGCCAAGCCTCTTAGACAGCAACAGCAACTGCAATTGCCATTGCCCCCAGTGCCCAAGATCGTGGCACAAACCCCAACCACCTTTCAGTGGGTACCCCAGGCCGAGTCGACACAGTCCACGGCATTCACCCCAGCGTTCGAAGGGCAGTCTACTTCCTTTTGAGCAAAGCCTAGAGGAGCAGCCAGAGGCTCGTCTAGACGCCCCTCAAGGGGAAGGGGATTCAGGGGTGGTCGTGGTCAGGAAGGCAAGACCTCAGGACGGCAGTCCAAGTGAGGTGATACCGGTAGGAGGGAGACTTCTGAAATTTCGGGATCGGTGGACCTTCGATCCCTGGGCCCACAGCCTACTCAAGAATGGACTGGGCGGGAGCTGGTACAGCACTCCACCCCCGTACCTTCGGTTTTTCCAACACTCCACCCCCGTTATGGAGGAGTACGTTCAAGAACTGTTGGAGAAAAAGGGTGAAGCCCATCAATTTCTAAGGGAGGCTGTTTTGTGTTCCCAAGAAAGACTCGGAAAAGCTCAGAGTCATTCTGGACTTGTCGCCACTTAACAAGTTCATAGTGAATTGCAAATTCAAAATGCTAACACTGCAACACATAAGGACCTTACTGCCCAAGAGGGCATATTCCGTCTCTATAGACTTGTCAGACGCCTACTGGCACATTCCAATTAGCCATCGACTCTCCCCCTACCTAGGGTTCAGGCTACAACGAAGACTATACGCCTTCAGAGCCATGCCATTCGGGCTAAACATAGCCCCAAGGAATTTTACGAAGCTTGCGAGCGTAGCTCTCAAACAATTTCGCCTAAAGGGAATTCAGGTAGTAGCCTACCTGGACGACTGGTTGGTGTGGGCAGCATCCGAGACAGAATGCTTGCAAGCTTCCAGTCAAGTGATCCAGTTCCTAGAGTACCTAGGCTTCAAGATCAACAGAAAAAGTCTCGACTTTCTCCATCTCAAAAGTTCCAGTGGCTAAGATCCATTGGGACCTTTTGTCACACCGTTTCTCCAGCCCGGCGAAGAAAAGGAAGGAGATAGCGGGTTCTGTCAAGAGACTTCAAGATTCCGAAAGGATATCAAGACACGAGCAGGAGAGAGTACTGCGCTCTCTCCAGTTTGCTTCGGTGACAGACCCAGTGCTAAGAGCACAGCTAAAGGATGCAATCGGAGTTTGGAGAAGTTATGCATCAAACGCGTGAAGAGATCTGAGAAGACCAGCCGCTTCGGCTAAGTACTCTTCTCAGGCCTTGGTCCCAAGCCAGACATCTAAAGAAGTCAGGTTCTTCTTCAGCCACCTCCCCCGTCGGTGACGATTCACTCAGACGCCTCGAAGGAGGGATGGGGAGGTCACTCTCATCGGAAAAAAGTCCAGGGGACTTGGTCCAGGCTATTCAAGACCTTTCTCATAAAACTTTCTAGAAGCTAGGGCAGTGCTCCTTACCTTAAAGAAAGTCTCCCCGCGTCATTCGTTCCACATAAAGTGGTGATAGACAGCGAGGTAGTTGTGAGATACTTGAATCGACAAGGATCGAGGTCACCACCTCTCAACCAGGTGATGTTGGCCGTCTTCCGATTGGCGGAAAAGAAGAAGTGGTACCTGTCGGCAGTTCACCTTCAAGGAGTCCGCAATGTGACAGCGGACGCTCTATCCAGGTTCACACCGATAGAGTCAGAATGGTCCTTAGACGCAGGATCATTCTCCTTCATTCTGAATCAGTCCCAGAACTGCAGATAGACCTCTTTGCGACGAAAGACAACAAGAAGTTGCCCCTGTACGTGCCCCGTACGAGGACCCCTTAGCGGAAGCAGTGGACGCGATGTCCCTCGACTGGAACAGATGGTTCAAGATTTATCTGTTCCCTCCTCACAACCTTCTGTTGAGGGTCCTCAACAAACTGAGATCCTTCAAAGGGTAGCGGCAATAGTGGCCCACAAGTGGCCGAACAGCGTGTGGTTCCTCCTGGCATTGGAACTGTAGCTGAAGTTTGTACCACTACCAGATCCAGTTCTGACCCAGCGAGTCCAGAAGTCAACTGTCTGCGCTTCATTACAGAAAACCCGGACCCTGCAGTTCATGATTTTCTCTCCCTAGCGGTGAGAAAGCGTTTCGGGATTTCGAAAGCCAGTATAGACTTCCTTGAGGAATATAAGTGCAAATCTACTAGAAGGCAATATGAGTCATCTTGGAGAAAATGGGTGGCCTTCTGTCAAGGCGAAGATTCCGCAGGAGATCTTGACAGACTTCTGCTTATCTTTTTTCCCCACCTCCATGGTCAAGGGTTGGCAGCGAACACGATTTCAGCGTGTAAGTCTGCTTTGACAAGACCCATTCTATATGCCTTCCAGGTCGACCTAAGTAACGAGATCTTTAATAAAGTCCCGAAAGCCTGTGCTAGGCTCAGACCTTCAGCACCTCCAAAGCCCATTTCATGGTCTTTAGACAAGTTCTTCATTTCGCTTCTCTGTTGAGCAATGAAGAGTGTGCGTTAAAGGATTTGACACAAAAAGTTATTTTCCTATTTTGCACTCGCGTCCGGGGCCAGGGTTAGTGAGATTGTAGCCTCTCGAGAGAGGCAGGTCGTGTTCAGTTCCTGGATGGGGAAGAACTGAACCTGTTTCCGGATCCTACGTTTCTCGCCAAGAATGAGTTACCCACCAACAGGTGGGGTCCCTGGAGAATCTGCCCTCTGAAAGAAGATGCATTTCTATGTCCAGTAGAATGCCTAAAGGTCTATCTTCATAGAACTTCAGACTTCAAGGGTGGTCAACTATTCAGGGGAGAAACATCAGGCTCAAATTTATCTCTGAATCAACTCAGAGCGAAAATCACATATTTTATTCGCAGAGCGGATCCTGACAATACACCCGCAGGTCACGATCCGAGGAAAGTTGCCTCATTCTTAAATTTCTTTAATTGTATGGATTTTGAACATCTCCGTTCATACACTGGCTGGAAGTCTTCCAGAGTGTTCTTTCGCCACTATGCGAAGCAAGTAGAGGAACTAAAAGAGATCTGTGGTAGCAGTGGGTCGCGGTGTTAACCCTACTGTTTAACTCTGCGAGGAACAGTGGTCTTAATTGGGACGATTAATTCCAGGGTGAGTGTGTAGTTATATACTGTACTACAAACTAAGTGAGGGCACTGTGTTGCCCATCCAGACTGTTCCATTTCCGAAGGTGAACCTAGCATAAGTGCAGACATGTGTGCCGAGCGTTTCTAACGCTAATGTCATTGATTTGTAATACAGGCTTTTATGACTTTGATACCTCGGTATCTTAAAAGTGGCATCTAATGTTTTTTCTTTCAGACAAACAAGCTCTGTTTACTATCATACTTATGCTTAAAGTTTTGGGTTATCCTCTTCTTATATATATATATATATAATTGTGGTTAACCTGTCTATTTATTGCCTGTCAATAATCTGGTTCTTGAGAACGTTGCGTCTCCTTCACCTGTGTCAATTTATTGGTATAATTGAGCATTCATTCTATGTACCTTATCTGGGATAATTCTAATAGAATTGTTCCTTTATGCAAGCTATGTAGCATTGGTTTTCCTCCTATGCGGATATAAAACCTTTGTCCAATACAAGTATTGTGCGGAAAACTGGTCGATATTTCATATTGACGCAGTGGTCCTTTACAAACTATGCTTTACTTAATATAGGGCGAGACCACTATATTAGCTTGCCTGGTATTCATACATAGATATATGTACTCTTCGAGACTTTTCCAGAGTCTAGTAGGACTCTTCCCTGTAGGGGGCAGGAAGCTCTAACATAGTTTATAGTTAGTTGAAAAGATGTATAACGGTAACATCTTAGGTCTCTAGGTCTAGTCGACCGGGAAAAAATTACCTCCGGGGAGTACGGCACGTTCTGAGAATCCACAGATACAGTAATGCTCTGGTACACTTCCATCAGGACAACATGGCTTGAGCCCAAAAAACGGATTTTGAGCAAAGCGAAAAATCTATTTTTGGGTGAGATGGCCATGTCGTCCTGATGGACCCGCCCTTGCCTTTCTAAGAAAGGGCTGTAGGAC
>NC_090752.1:84153526-84183526 GCF_036898095.1 Palaemon carinicauda
GGCTGTTTTGAAGTTTTTATATATCATATAAGAAAGATTTATTTTAATATTGATACTGTTCTTAAAATCATTTGTTTTAATTGTCCATTACTTCTCTTTCAGCTTATTCATTTCCTTATTCCCTTTCCTCACTGGGCCATCTTTTCCCTGTTGGAGACTTATTACTAATAATAAAAACAACAATAATAATAATAATAATAATTGTATTATTTAATCTAATAAATGAAGGGTAGTCAAAACGTAATGATTTTTTTCATAAACAGACGATTATATAGAGATCCATTAAAGGTTTTAAATAGTTAAAAGGTTGCTCGTGAATGGGAGAGGCAAGTGACAGTGACATTGCCCTTTCAAGCAGGACAATACCCTAGGGACTGACCATACTACATATGATCAGCGCCTAAGCTCCCTCTCCACACAAGCTAGGACCAAGGAGGGCCAGGCAATGGCTGCTGATGACTCAGCAAATAGACATATAGGCTCCCCCAAACCCTCCATCCTTAGCTCACAAGGACGGTGAGGTTTCAACGACCAGAAGAACTAACGAGT
The DNA here is from genome assembly GCF_036898095.1 of Palaemon carinicauda. NCBI lineage: Eukaryota > Metazoa > Arthropoda > Malacostraca > Decapoda > Palaemonidae > Palaemon > Palaemon carinicauda. The sequence continues at coordinate 84,154,076 of NC_090752.1, forward strand.
TTGAGCGGGACTCAAACCTCAGTCTGGCTATCACCAGTGTGACGGGCCGAGAGAGGAGTTGTGAAATCAAAGGCAGATTGGAAACGACTGAGTTATATTGTTGTGGAACACTCTCCTTATATACAAAACCTCAAGGCAACAGGACATGACAAGTTCACAAGACAGACAAAATCACAAGAGGAAAAACCAGACTTGAATTTTCATGTTCGTTTTAGTGCGAGGGAAGAGCGAAGATGCAACCATAATATATACAAAAGGAATTATGTACAATTGTGTGAAACACAGTTGGTACATGGCTCCCCCCCTAAAAATGACATACTGTACATGTTAAATAGGGCGCCCTGATCTAGAGAGGCGAACTGTAGGCGGGTCATCTGGCAGAAGATAAGCAGGTTTTAGACGATCAATGGAGACCCAGTCTTCTTTGCCCCGAATGTTTAGGAGGAATGCTTTCGGACTGCGTCGGATCACAAGGTAAGGTCCCGTGTAAGGGGGCGTTAACGGTGGCTTGCTGGTGTCGTTGCGCAGGAAGACGTGCGTTGCAGAGTGCAAGTCCGTTGGTATGTGATGCTTCGCTGGGGCCTTGTAAGTCTGGCGGCACGGAGTAAATTTTCCCACGACGTGACGTATGCGCTGGAGATCGTCGGAGGAGGTTGTAGAAGGAAAAAACTCGGCAGGGACGACCAACGGGTCGCCATACACCATTTCGGCTGCCGAGACGTCGAGGGCGTCTTTAGGAGTGGTCCTTAGTCCAAGGAGAACCCAGGGAAGCTGAGTAAACCAGTTGCAATCCTTGCAGCGGGACATCAAAGCTGCTTTGAGGGTGCGATGAAAACGTTCAACCATTCCATTGGCAGCGGGGTTGTAGGCCGTTGTGTGATGTAGGGTGATGCCCAGGAGATTCGCTAATGACGTCCATAATTGAGAGGTGAAAGTGGTTCCCCTGTCAGAAGTAATATGCTCAGGGATACCGAATCTTGAAATCCATCCAGAGAGTAAGGCAGATGTACATGAGGCGGACGTTGCAGTTTCCATGGGAATGGCTTCAGGCCAACGAGTGGAGCGGTCGATGACGGTAAACAGGTAACGATGTCCTTGTGATGTAGGTAGGGGGCCTACAACGTCGACGTGAATGTGTGCGAAACGACGCTGAGGTTGAGGAAAGGTGCCCACTCCTGAATCCGTGTGTCGATGTACTTTAGAAGTTTGGCAAGAAGTACAGGCACGGACCCAATCCTTAGCATCCTTAGAAATGCCGTGCCAAATGAAATTTGCCTTCAGCAGCTGTGCAGTAGAACGGCACGAGGGATGTGAAAGGCCGTGGATGAAATCAAACACCTGTCGGCGCATGGGAGCAGGAATCCAAGGTCGCGGTCTACCAGTACTGACGTCACAGAGGAGGGTGGTGTTGGAGTTTTCGAGGGGAAAACCCTCCCAACGGAGGGACGTGCAGGATGTCCTACAAGCTTGATACTCTGGATCCTGTCGTTGGGCTTCAGCCAGGGCGTTGTAATCCAATCCCAGTTGAACGGCAGCCAACGTGTTTCTTGACAGGGCATCGGCAACGGGATTCATTTTCCCAGGGACGTATTGGAGGGTGCAATTGTATTCAGCCACGGCGGAGAGATGTCGGCGTTGACGGGCGGACCAGGCGTCAGACTGTCGAGTGAAGGCATGCACCAGAGGCATGTGGTCTGTGCGAATGACGAAGGGCGTACCTTCTAAGAAATGGCGAAAGTGACGGACAGCCAGGTGCACCGCCAGCAATTCTCGATCGAAGGTAGAATAACCCGATTCTGCCTTGGACAGTTTTCTGCTGAAGAAGGGCAATGGGCGGGGCGAGCCTTTGACCACCTGCTCGAGTACTGCACCAATAGCGACGTCGCTGGCATCGGTGGAGAGAAGGAGAGGGGCGTGTGGGATAGGAAAAGTGAGAGCCGCAGCAGTTGATAGGGCCTTCTTTGCATTGCAGAAGGCCGCTTCTTGAAGGGGACCCCACTTCAGGTCCTTTGGCTTGCCCTTGAGGGAGGCGTAGAGGGGAGCAAGAGTGGCGGCAATGGCTGGCAGAAAGCGGTGATAATAGTTGATCATGCCCAAGAATTCCTGCAGAGCTTTGACGGTCGAGGCGTGGGGAAATTCTGAACGGCTGCTACCTTCTCAGGGAGGGGATGGACTCCTTCAGGAGTGATACGGTGCCCTAAGAACGACACTTCGTTGGCGCCAAAGGTACACTTGTCGTACCGGACTACAAGGCCGTTTTGTTGCAGGCGGTCGAGCACGATGCGCAGGTGACGGAGGTGTTCCTCTTTTGAGGAGGAGAACACAAGTAAGTCGTCCACATAACATACACAGAAAGGGAGGGCCCCTAAGATGCCATCCATGAGACGTTGAAACGTTGCCCCAGCATTACGAAGGCCAAAACAGGAGTAATTGAAGGTGTATGTGCCAAACGGAGTGGTGATGGCGGTCTTGGGGATGTCTTCTGGGTTCATAGGCACCTGATAATACCCCTTCAGGAGGTCAAGCGTAGAGAAAACCTTTGCTTTGTGCAGGTAGGAGGTTACATCGGCAATGTTTGGGAGGGGGTAGGTATCCGGTTCTGTTTGCATGTTCAGGCGCCTGTAATCCCCGCACGGACGGAGGGAGCCGTCTTTCTTCAGAACGATGTGTAAGGGTGACGACCATGGGCTGGAGGCCTTTTGGCAAAGGCCCATTTTCTCCATTTCGGCGAACGTCTGTTTGGCGGCTGCCAATCGTTCCGGTGCCAGACGTCTGAATTTTGCGAAGACTGGGGGTCCCGTCGTCTTGATATGGTGATAAATACCGTGCTTAGCAGGAACCGTGGGCGTTTGGCGAAGTTCTGGACGGAAAACTTCCGGGTACGACGTGAGGAGGTGGGCGTAGGCATCCGTGGGTGCGCTGATGTGGAGAGCGAGGTTAGAGGGGGCAGGTTGAAGAGGTGTCGACAAGTACGAGTCCGCGTTGACCAATCGTCGGTGGGCGACATCGACCAGAAGGTGGAAATGAGAGAGGAAATCCGCACCGAGGATTGGCATTGTGACGTCAGCAACGAGAAACTTCCAATTGAATTTACCGTTTCCGAACGATAATGTGAGGCTCTCGTAACCGTAGGTGGGTATCGCAGATCCGTTGGCAGCTACCAAGCGGACGTCGGCAGATGTAGACAGACTACGTTGTGCCTTGAAGAGTTTCCTTGGCAAAAGAGAACGACAAGCACCCGTGTCTACCAAAAATCGCACGCCCGTTCCTGCATCCTGTAAAAAGAAAAGATTAGAAACATGGGAGGCCACCGCCACAAGCGATGGCCTACTTACACGTTTTTTGGCCACTGACAATCTTTGGCACATTTCTTCGCGGTTGCCCCGAATCTGAAGTGGTAGTAGCAAAACTGCGGTGGATGGGAGGTAGTAAGTGGCTGTAGAAGTCGTTCGTTGGGGCGCGAGCGATTGGTGGGTGGTGGGCGGCTTTGTCGCCGCTTCGGCACGTCACGGGGTAGGCGTGTATGTCCTACGGCATTCATGTCAGCTTCGGTGTACGTTGAATAGGCATCCTCGTCGTCAGGGGTGGAGGCGTTGATGGAGGTCTTGAAGTGGCTGTCCATAAGGGCGTCGGCTTTGGTCATCAAGTCCTTTATGGGTAAACTATCGACATCGGGTATGGCAGCGCGCACAGGTTCAGGTAAACGGTGTATCCAAAGGGCACGGAGTAGGTTCACAACACGAGGAGAGCCGTCTGCGGCAGGTTGAAGGCGAGCGATACTGGTCATTTCCCTGAGGGCAAGCGAAGCCCTTTGGTCCCCCAACGGTTTTTGCGAGAGCTGAAAAAGCTTTGCTATACGGGCGGCTGGCGACGGCGAGTACTGTTGCAGAAGGTATGATTTGAGGTCGTCATATGCTATTGGGGTGTCTCCTTGTTCACAAAGCCAGTCGGATATTTCTGGGAAGGTGTCCTCGGGTATCGCCGCGAGAACATAATCCGCTTTGGTGGTTGAGCGAGTCACGCCCCTGATACGAAACTGGACTTCTGCGCGCTGAAACCAAGCAAACGCCTCTCCGCTGGCAAACGATGAAAATTTGAATGGAGAGGCCGTAGCGCCAACTGCCGTAGAGTCCGTCATAGTACCAACGATGGAGGGGCGAGGGAGGTGGGGGTGGAAGGCGGTGGAAGCGAGTCGACTTCCGGGGTCACCAATGTGACGGGCCGAGAGAGGAGTTGTGAAATCAAAGGCAGATTGGAAACGACTGAGTTATATTTTTGTGGAACACTCTCCTTATATACAAAACCTCAAGGCAACAGGACATGACAAGTTCACAAGACAGACAAAATCACAGAGGAAAAACCAGACTTGAATTTTCATGTTCGTTTTAGTGCGAGGGAAGAGCGAAGATACAACCATAATATATACAAAAGGAATTATGTACAATTGTGTGAAACACGGTTGGTACACCAGGCAAGGACACTACCACCAGGCCACCACAACTATTCAATTGAAACCGAATAAATTTATATAGCCCACATAAAAGGACGACAAATGAAGATGAACAAAGAAAAGAGTGAATGACTAGAACCTTGAAATTTGATGAGTTATAAGAATAAGTATAACAAAAGCAGGTGAAAACTTCCTAAATTAGGGTCTGCGTGTTTCTTTGACAAAATTATATTATCGATGGAATTTCCTTCAAGAAACTGACTCAATGAAGACCTACGAGAGAATATTGCTTAACTGTTTACAAAAATCATTCAAAATCAAAATAAAATTTCAAAGGTTCAATTCTTTACTTCATTCAGTTCTGACACAATGGAAATGGAAACCTTTTCTCGTCCATTTCATCTTTTGGGACACCATCAATTTTTACCTTCCATTGTGTCGACAGGGAAGAAGAACAAGAAGAAAAAATCTAAAAGGGCGTTTAAAAATGATTAGATATTTAACCTTATCTAAAAAGAGTATAATAAACACAAGATAACAACAAATACGGATAATGACAGCGTTATCATAAACTTGCCATATACCTTAGAGAGGGGTGTCAGCTGAAGTGATTCAAAAGAATAATATAAGATAATAAATTAAGTATGTATCCATTCATAAATATAAACATGAAATCTAACATCCAAAATTCGTTTGCAAAAGCAACATGTTTCATATAACTATAGATCAATCATATAATTAAGTATGTTTACTCACTAATTCCCATTATGTATTGATTTATTCATCATTTTAAAAATAGTTATCATTTTTACTAAAACAAGTAGTCATTGATATAACAACAAACCTAGAAGGCAAAATTCCATTGAATGAAATGCTAATTCGGAAAAGACTATATTTAGGTAAAAATAAAGATAAGCAGGTAAAGACATATTTATATAAACAGCTTGAAATAAGTACATCATGAAAGAGTGATAGATCAAGAACCAAGGCAAAAAATAAAAAAACAAATAAAAAATAAAATAAAAACACCAGCATGTTTTCTAAACTTTGGAGAAAGAGTTTCTTAGCAGTTCAATGATCTGTTATTAGTTCAATTCCTCATAACAATCTCTCTGTTACTTCAGGTTTTTTTTCCAAGAATAATGATATCAAATGGAAGCGAAAAAAATAAGAAAATAGATAATCAATCCACTGCTATTTTCTCGGGAAGAATCGTGATTATCGATATGAAATAGTAAAACATTTTAGTCTGTTATTATATTGCGCATATCTACCAAAACGAAATGACTTTCCTGTGCCAGTTCAAATCAACAGATTCATTTAATTAATTTTTAACACAACAAACAATAACAAAAGCAGCCGTTTCTAGTCCCGTTTCTATCCATTGCAGGACAAAAGCCTCAGAGATGTCAGTTCATCTCTATTGGTTGGCCAGTTTTTATCACCAAGATTGGTGATGGTGGAAGATTTCGTCTGATTGCTCACAGCCAACCAATATAATAATAATAATAATAATAATAATAATAATAATAATAATAATAATAATAATAATAATAAAACATTGAAGAAATAACAGATAAATGCTTAATAACTTATATCACCAACCCCTGCAAAGTATTCCCAACTTACATCATATTTCTAATCATTATTTTTTTTAAAGTGGCTCAAAAACATACATCAAAATACATGAAAAAATACTGTAGTATGTGATCAACGATATGAAGATTCCGATATCGTGAGACTCTCTCTCTCTCTCTCTCTCTCTCTCTCTCTCTCTCTCTCTCTCTCTCTCTCTCTCTCTCTCTCTCGTGAAAATAACAGTTAGGGAAATTTAATTGTTATTACTTCATTACAAACTTGAACCCTTTTCCATTAGACAAAGAATGTCAAATCAGATTTAAGAATTTAAAGAGTCGGAATATACAATATTTCTCAGATAATCTGATAACTTTCTTACTTCTTAATATAAATACTTGCACTATTAATCAAAGAAGGCTCTTTCAAGATATATGATAACATAGAATATGTTCACCTCTACCCAACAATAATAATTCATATCAATATATCAATGCATTAAACACAACAAAAAATACTTCCTTTAAAACAAGTTCACAACCGTTTGTGGTCAGCACAAAAAAAAAGAAAAAAAGAAAAAAAAAAAAGCAACAACAACAAATCTGGCTGTAAACGATACAGGGAAGTTATATTTCTGTTTTATTGATAAATGAAAAAATACTGTTAGGTGGAGTTCAACATATTCTGTTATGGTGTGACATTTTATTGAAGGTATGCACGTGAAAGTGCTCAGTAAGGTAAGTCACAGGTTTAAAAGATGACAAACCCACTTACTTATCAAAACTATTAAAATACTGGCTAGAGATGAGTTCAGTTAATGGCTACTTATCCATTCAAAATTTTTGTAAAGTTATTCATTCTATTCATTCTATCACCTACTGTTCATTCTGAATTAACCTATTAACTTTGACTAAATTTAAATAAAATTGTCTAAGTAGTTTAACGTTAAATGTTAATAATTCATTCAACTACAATTTAATATCAAGTAAATTATCTACTCCAGTTTCCTTTAAATGAGACTAAAATGCTCACTCAAATCACTTCAAGTTATTAGCAAATTATTGACTCATCAACTGAAATGGCATTATTCAATATTTCTAATCAAGCTTAAAGCACAAGAAAAATTCTAAGGGAATATTTCAGAATTTTCTCTTATGAATTACCTTTTAAATTGGACAATCAACCTTTTCCATTCTTGTTTGAAGGCTTTGTCGGTTTTTTATATTCTCTCTCTTTCACCGAATCAACGTACCTAATTTATATCCGGGCAAAGTATATGGATATTAATTTGTTTAAATAGTTTTAAAAAATACAATATTTAGATATAGTTATTGAAATGAGGAATAACATTGCCTCCATGAACGATCAATATATCGTCAATTGAATGTCCTTGAATTTCAAAACTACTTCGATCAAAGTTAACAGACCACCTAATACGTTGACTTTACCTTTCAGATAAAATTACTTCGGAGAGAAAAGCTGTGTAATTCGGATTTTCCTCACATCCCAAAGTTCGACGGAAGATTTCCGACCTTCGCCTTTCGCCGAATTTTATTTTCTCTTCACGAAATTGGCTTTTCAAAATGTCCGGTTGATCTCGAAGCGAGTTCTAGAAAAAAAAATATACTTTCTTTTTATCGCTTTTTTGACTTTTGCTGTTTCATCAAATTGTAGGAGCGTGCTTTAGGAATACTGATGAAAACGGATTTTGAGAAGAAAAATTATCATGGTTTTCTTATTATAAAAAATCTTTTGGCTTAGTTGAGTGAAAAGTATTTCTCCTACTTCATTAACATCAAAACTTAATTTCTCTCTTCTTCTCCTGGGTCATTAACCTAGGAAGGTTTGCATTAGCCATGCTCCTCCTGTTCTTTGGCACACGCACGCACACTACTCTACCCGTTTCCTTATTTCCTTTCCTTATTGGGCTATTTTCCCTGTTGAAGCCCTTGGGATTATAGTATCCTGCTTTTCCAACAAGGGTTGTAGCTTAGCTAGTATTCTTATTATTACTTGCTAAGCTACAACCCTAGTTGGAAAAGCAGGGGCCCCAACAAGGAAAGAAAACAAGGAAAAATAAATTTATTTTGAGAACAGTAACATTAAAATAAATATTTCCTATATACTCTATAAAAAAACTTCAAACAAAACAAGAGAAAGAGAAATTAGATAGAATAGTGTCCCCGAGTGTACCCTCAAGCAAGAGAACTCTAACTCAAGGCAGTGGAAGACCATGGTACAGAGGCTATGGCACTACCCAAATCTAGAGAACTTCTCCTAGAAGACTCGTAGTACTTCTTTACCCTAAAGCAAAAGCTTTCCTCTACAATGATGAAGTGTCTTATCCCGTCTCTATGACCCATGGGAAAATATTTTCTCTTCTTTGCAAAAAATAATTAACTTTAAGACGTTCAATTGACCTTGATTCAACTGCGCTCCTAGTTTAAACCCAATGCCTTCCACATTAACATCCCTCTATTGGCCTGTAACTGTTTTGTTTATCATAATAACTGGGTCTGAGGCTTCGATATTTTCTATAGGTTATTTTCTGTCAATTCTCGAGAAATTCAAGAGATGCTCATTCCCACGACCTAATACCCAATTGCATAATCCATTGATTTTACCAAAGTTCTAAAAAGAGCAATAATTAGTCTTGTTTTTATACATGTTCGATTTGCTCGTAACCTTGAGTGATTCGTCCTTCTGGTTTCATCTTAAACTGTTCTAATGAATATGGCAGTTAAATACCAACATTCCTTTGTACCCTTCCTGTTATTGGCTTTATGCCTACATGGGAACTTTTAAACTTTATTCAGAGATTTTAGACCTGGCATTCTTCTCATGTCTTCTCGACGACTTCTTATGCATCCTGTCTCTTCCCAGTTACCATTCATCCCTCTAACATATGTTACCCCGAAAAATCCTATTTATTTAAATTAACTTATTAGTTTGTAACATATTTTACTCTAAAAAAAATCCTTTTATTTAAGCTAACTTATTATTTTTATTTTTCTGTTTTTTGCTTATGAGAGGTAACCTTCATAGCCTAGTTAAGTGCATTATTATGTCAATAAGTAAATGCTCATTTTTTTTAAAGCACGCTTTCCACATAACTGTGATTCTGAAATAAGTATTTACGTGATACTAACGAACTCCAACTTCTATTCCTTTCAAGAAAGTCATTATGGAGTTACGTAATTCATATTAAAATTTCTTTTTAAAATCGTCAACAATACATCGTCATGGCTTTCTAGTAATATGATGCTTCTTCCATCTCTTCTATATCAACAAACATCTGGAGTTATTCCAACCTTTTGATGGCAATTTCAAGGTATCTGAAGATTTTTTTCTATATTACATATCTCTTTACTATGGGAAGTTTTCAGCTTTTTTTATTACGATTTTTTTCAGCCCTTATTCAAATGACTTAATACATTTTCCTCTAAAAAGATCAGTATTCTTCATTTTCCACTGGTCAAAATTATCCTTTCCTTACTTAGTATTTTCCTGAACATTGTTCAGCACTGGCATGGTTAACCACAATTCTTTTTTTACAAAGAATACTTTTATTTTATTTCAATAAATCACATACGGCCTTTTCCTTCTGGTGTCAAGACATGAAATTCTGGACCCACTGCTTGTTTACCAAAATCCATCAGCCGACAATTTCTCAATCTTTTTCGCGTTATGTTCACTCTTTTCTTTTGTCCTTCTCAGCCTTTTCTTGTCCCTCACACGGTTTTGTTAACTAAAGCCCTTAGGTTACTTGAATTATTGGTTTTTTCCTACGAAAATAAATTGTAGAACCATTTCCTTTATAGGGGATATTGCTAAATTGCCCTAATTTTCGTGAGAGAGAGAGAGAGAGAGAGAGAGAGAGAGAGAGAGAGAGAGAGAGAGAGAGAGAGAGAGAGAGAGAGAGAGTTCGCCTCAAAGACCTATTGGAAATATGAAGGTCTATATTCATAACAATATATTCTGGCGTTCTTTGTTATTAGTCAGCTAAACGTCAGTAGAAATCATTGCCAAAATTTTCAATAAAAAAAGAAGAAATATATATATATATATATATATATATATATATATATATATATATCTATATATATATATATTTGTATATACTATATATATATATATATATATATATATATATATATATATATATATATATATATATATATATATATATATATATATATATATTTGTATATACATTATATATATATATATATATATATATATATATATATATATATATATATATATATATATATATATATATATATATATATATATATATATATATATATATATATATATATATATATATATATATATATATATATATATATATAAAATGAAAAGTTTCAGTAACATGTAGGTACAATGAATAAAAAATAACGAAAGTCTTATCTGTTGTATCAAAACATTTCACCCTTTTCTTCTAAATAACATACCACCTATTTCAGATTATGACCAATAGGTCTCTTTCCTCGAGATCAATATTGCAAGCAAATTATTCTCTTGCGTCACAAAACTGCTTCGTTATTAAGTCAACTATTCATTTTTTTTTTCATTCGTTTCTCAATGTTGACTTTGTTCTTTACAATGGCAGTAGTTGGGGTTCTGAGAACATTGCAGAGGTTTTCCACCTGGCTTCTGCTAATTGGTCTCAGCCGTTCCCTTTATATAACTGACATCAACGTGTGTAGCAGGTCAACCTAATTTCATTGCACCGAGGTGTTTTGAGAGAGAGAATGATGGTCAGTAGTTGTAATTTATTTTCGAAAGGAAAAATCCTATGTAAATTGGATCATAAGCTTCGTAGGCCTTCACAGACAAAGACCCATTCAAAGTATGCAGGGTTTCGCAATGAGTCCTTGTAATTCCTACGACACTCCTTGTGAACACGTGGATAGTAATGTTGGTCTTAATGGCGCTCTTGTCAACAGCGGTCGTCGTGTTCTAAAAGACGCAGTCCAAAATAGTTCATTTTGCTTTGTGCGGAATGATATAATTAGGACTATGCACGCATTCAATATTATGCTTTCCATACTCTCAACACAATAACTAGGTTGTAATTTCCAATTATTATTAACAAATCGTAATTTTTTTTCGGAATTTAGCCCTGAATAGCATCAATAAAATATCAATGACAACAGCCCTAGGAAGCTTTCCCTTAATAAATGATCAAGTCCGAACTGGAAAAAAAAAAAAAAATTGTTTGAGTAGGTTACCTAGGTTTGATTTAAAGAAAAAAATATAAATCTTATTTCAAGATGAGGAATTATCAGTGTGAATGAAATTAAATTGACAGATTTCTAAAAGGATTTAATGAACAATTGCATACTTATATTTTATTATTCATGCTTACTTGAGGAACCAATATAAGTTTACCCATTTGGAAGATCAAATCATAAAACGGCATTCTTTCTACGCCTTATCTACGAAACCAGAAGACAAGAAAGCAGGGAAACATCGATAAGTATAGACTCTATTACATATCTAATCAGAAATATCTTATCTAAATATAATGAAGAAAAAATAAACCAATTTCCATTTCGATCCATTTCGTCTATTATCTAACTATTGTTCGGAGATAACTTTCAATGCTTATAAGACAACAAAAGAATACGAAATCACATTCTGGGCCTTTTTCTTTAATCTAATCTACATTACTATCTGTGTGAGAAACAATAACATCCTTAGTGGCAGGATCCAAGAATCCTTTACTATGATAATGTAATTGTTGCTTTGAGATAACAGCCAATTCAAACAAGTCTCTTTCACGATTAAACTTTTGTAGCCACTTCATTACAATCAATTATTACTGTCTATAATAATAATAATAATAATAATAATAATAATAATAATAATAATAATAATAATAATAATAATAATAACACCTTAATGTCTTTTACAATCGAATAATAATAATATTAATAATAATAAAATAATAATAATAGTAATAATAATAATTATCCCACCTTAATGTCTATTACAATCGAATAATAATAATAATAATAATAATAATAATAATAATAATAATGATAAAAATAACAACAACAATAATAATAACAAAAAGAAGTTATTAGTAATATAATCATAATCTATTGCTAACATTAGGTTAAATAATTTTTTATCTTCTTATTGGCAAGATACGTAATGGTAATTAAAATATAAATACGTCCTTGCAAATATTTTAAAACTTTTGATTTTTCTATATAAAATACAACGAATATAAAATAAATTATATATATACATATATATAATGTTTGTTTGTATGTATGTATGTATATATATATATATATATATATATATATATATATATATATATATATATATATATATATATATATATATATATATATATATATATATATATATATATATATATATATATATATATATATATATATATATATATATATATCTTTGCGGTTCAGTGGTTAAAGTCACTGGAACCTCCGATTTTTGGTCCCGGGTTCAATCCCCTGACCTCCCAGAAGCTATTATCCTAAAGTTGATTCCCCCTTGGGTCTCTGAACCCGAGGTGGAGAGAATCCAGATATTAAGAGGTGTATATATATATATATATATATATATATATATATATATATATATATATATATATATATATATATATATATATATATATGTCCCAAAAGCGCACCCAACATATCCAGCTTGTTTTTTTATCCCATCTGTTTTTATATTGAAGGATAAAATACATTAATTTCTTCATATAATTATAACATATACAGTACGAGGATCCTCTTAGCAAAATCGTATATCCCTATCTTTCGAAACAGGAAACGAGATATTAGTCAGTTTAATGATATTATCTGTGATAGTTTGATCCAGTGAAGAGAAGGGAGGAAGAGCAGTCACCAAGAGATTGATTACTTCTCTCAATTAGATGTGGAGCAAAGTTCCAGAAAGTCTCATAGAAAGAACATAAAAGGGTTGTGGTGGCCGATGTGGTAACGTCCTAGCTTGAGTGGAGAGGGGGCTTGGGTGCTGATCATATGTTTATATGGTCAGTCTCTAGGGCATTGTCCTGCTTGATAGGGCAATGCCACTATCCCCTGCCTCTGCCATTCATGAGCGACCTTTAAACCTTTAAGAGCAAAAAAGAAAAATCCTCCAATTTTGCTGGTGGACGTAATGATGGCCACTGAATTTTTTTTCTTACCAGTAGTCATTCATTTACAAAACAAACACAGAGATAAAATGTGATAAAACTTACAGCCACCAAATCGTAAATATTTATAAATCCGAAATTACACACATTAACATACATATAACTGTTTTAGGTTAATAACGCGAAAATTAATTCCATTGACATCATCATAATTTATATTGCTAATTTTGTCGATACAAATTAACATTCACTGCACGTATTTCTCGTAAAAAAAAAAGAAAAAAAAAAGAATAATGATAATAATAATGATAAAAAAAAAAATAAAAAATATCGCTGGAACGAATTTCCGGTTATTTTTGTTGCAAAACACGGCGAAATTATAGGCATAAAACACCTTACTAATTAAATAAATATATATACACACACATTATATATACAGTATATATATATATATATATATATATATATATATATATATATATATATATATATATATATATATATATATATATATGTGTTTGTGTGTGTGTGTGTGTGTGTGTGTATTGGCCGTTTCTAGTCCACTGCAGGACAAAGGCCTCGTGGGGTTTGGCCAGTTTTCATCACCACGCTGGTCAGTGTGGATTGGTGATGTTGAGAGATTTTTGTCTAATCGTTCACATCAAACCAACCTAGTAAATGTGGTCCTGACTAGTACAGCTTTGCTGATCATGGCGATACGTAAACCCTTTCATCGTATTAATGTACTCCCACTCAGAAAGGATATATATATATATATATATATATATATATATATATATATATATATATATATATATATATATATATACATACATACATATATATATGCATATATATATATATATATATATATATATATATATATATATATATATATATGTGTGTGTGTATATATATATATATATATATATATATATATATATATATATATATATATATATATATATATATATATATATACATACATACAAAATCCAACGGACTTTAAAAGGAATTTCATGATCTTGTTGACGTTTTTCACAACATGATTTTGTATTCAAATACTGCTTCCTGTGTAAAAAATATTCGTCTTAAATAATAACCTTTGATTGCTCTCGTTCTTGTGTGACAAGTAAAACAATTTAACCCTCTTTCCTGGAAATTAAAATGTGAAGTAAAATTTTTCAATGTTCACAATAGGTAATCGAAGTGATAATATGTTTAATTGGAAAATTATATTTCCTGTTTTTTGTAACCCCGAACCTATGTTTGATCAAATTCAAATTGTTGGAATGAAAAAAAGTACGCAACGGGGGTCTTTTCAAGTAATATCAAAAGGTCTTTCTTTCAATTATATTTCACGGAGGATAAACAGACGAATTCTTATACTAGTGACCCAATACTCATACAGCATTATGTAAACCCCTCTGATAAGGAATAGCGACCCAATGATGAACACTCAAACGAATTTATCTTATAATAAAAAAATCTAAATAATTGCAGCAATGGACGGAAATTAGATAAAACCCACAAAAATGTGAAGCAAGAAACAATAAAAAATGTAAGAATTAAATTATTTAAAAAAAAAAAAAAAAAAAAAAACCTAAATAATTGCAGTAACGGACTAAAATTAAGTAACACCCTCAACAACACCAAAAAATACAAAGCGAGAAACAGTAAGAATAAAGACAAAAGATAAGAGATAAAAAACCGTAATCTGTTCCAGACACGTTCAAAACTTCGAGCCGTGAGCGAGGCAAGAATGATAACGAAGACGAGATATGCACTGGAAATATTCGTAACAAAAAAATGAAATATCCTTAGGGAAACGAGGGGAAGGGAAGGGTGAAGAAAAAAAACATCCAAGGGGAAGTGTCGAGGGGAAGACGAAATCACAGGATAGAGGGGAGAGAGATGGCAACGACCTGAAGAGTCCAGGAATACCACGGATCACGAGCTGGAAGGGAGGAGGGTCGAAGGAAAACTATAGGTTTAATGGCTTTAGAGGTCGCTCATGAATGGCAGAGGCAAGGGACAGTGACAATAGTCAAACAGGGCAATGCCCTAAAAATTGACCATACATTCATATGATCATATGAATAGCCTCTGTACCATGGTCTTCCACTATCTTGGGTTAGAGTTCTCTTGCTTGAGGGTACACTCGGGCACACTGTTTTATCTAGTTTCTCTTCCGCTTGTTTTGTTAAAGTTTTTATAGTTTATATAGGAAATAATTATTTCAATGTTTTTACTGTTCTTAGCATATTTTATTTTTCCTTGTTTTCTTTCCTCACAGGGCTATTTTCCCTGTTGGGGCCCCTGGGCTTATAGCATCCTGCTTTTCCAACTAGGGTTGTAGCTTAGCATTTAATAATAATAATAATAATAATAATAATAATAATAATAATAATAATAATAATCAGTGCCATAGCACCATCTGCACCCAAGCTAGGATCAGGGATAGCCAGGCAATGGCTGCTGATGACTCAGCAGGTAGATCTATAGGTTCCTTTAACACCCCCCTCCCTTCCTTGGCTCACAACGATGGTGAAGTTGCTAACACTACAAGAATCTATCGAGCTTGAGCGGGACTCGATGTCTATTCCAATAGGCCATGGCAAGGGACGGACTGGGAGACATTCAAAATCCAATCGGATGTTCCTTGTGGTACTTCAAAGCAGGTTTTGGCAACGTGCCCGACTTATCTGCAAGATTGTGGAATGATCTTCCCATTAAGGCAGTTGCAAATTTCTTCATGTTGAACAGGCTGACACAAGTCTCTCTTCACAGATCCTATATGACAGATCTATTTCAACGTTATGACAGATTTTAAAATATTTTATATAAATTTTTCATCACTTCTCACGTAGTTTACTCATTTCCATATTTCCTTTCCTCACTGAATTATTTTTCCCTGTTGGACCCCTTGGGGTTACAGCATCATGCTTTTTTAACTACGGTTTCAGTTAATATAATAACAACAACAACAAGCTTATCTACGGTAAACTGTAATTTTATTAAGAAGAGCTTAAAATTCTTATTTTAGGTAAACTTTGAGAATTTTAATAAGCTCAATGAAATAATTATCAACACCATTAACGCTAAAGCAAATAAATATACAAGTATAAACAGTTGCCATGCTCATTTATTTTTTATTCACAAGTTTGAAAAGAAAACGTCTTTCAGAAGTGCTAGTAAGAACAGCAGTGTGCGCAGTTAAGAATATTTCACATCTTGCGAAAATTTAGATCATTTCACATTTTGCCGAAAATTGAGATTATTTCACATCTCACCTAAAATTGATATTAACGACAATACTTGAAACACGACTATTCTTCGGTAAATAATATAACATTAATATACAAGGAAGGAAGAATGATAAAGAAATGCATACAAATGGCACCAAGATAATCCAGGAATATCGAATCAACAACTTTAAGGAGATAGCAAACATGAAAAAGATGGAAATATTTGATATATGGTTTGGAAATAAGATAGAGAGAACGCGGCGATAAGAGAGGGGGGAACAGAAAACAGGAAATGAGGGTAAGGAAGAAAGCAAACCGGAAGACAGGGGAATTGCCTTTGAAAAAGAGAAAAGAACATACGGAAAAAACACAGGATATTCACTTAGATATTAAAAAGATAAAAGAAGATAAGGTGAGAAATAAAATATATGAAGCAAGACATAAAAAGGGAAATAAATGAATAAATATGCACCGGCAGAAAGTAATTAATCAAACGGCTGTGATTATTCATGAAGTTATCACTGAGCTCACCAAGATGGAATCCTTTCTCCAAATCTACAGTGAGTCTGTTTCCATAATAAGGATGGCCCCACAGAAATACTGATCATGAGTAGCCGCAGCATCAGCCGCTTCACACACTTACACAGATGAATCGTCACCAACACAACAAAGATCATTCAAACACACAGATCCATTCACCTTTCTCTCTACCTCGCTCTCTTTATTATTATCATTACTTGCTAAGCTACAACCCTATTTGGAAAAGCAGGATGTTACAAGCACAAGGGCTCCAACAGTGAATATATCCCAGTAAGGAAATAAAGAAACATACAAAAGTGTACCCAAATGTACCATCATGCAAGAGAACTCTAACCTAAGACAGTGGAGGACCATGGTACAGAGGCTATGGCACTACCTAAAAGTAGAGAACAACGGTTTGATTATGAAGTGTCCTTTCCTATTCTCTCCACATGACCAAACTTCCTCAAAGCACACTGTCCTATTTCCTCACGCAAACTACAGTTTTCACAAGTTTTATCGTACCTCTATATTTCTAACTCTTTCATTTCATTACACCCAACAGGTAATTCATCTCAATAGCTGCTACCTCTTTCCTATTGGCCGTGTTCAATAACCATTTCTCACTTCCATAACAGAGCTTGAATATAAGTCCTTTAAAACACGTTAACTTTTGCTTCCAATGATAATCTTCCCAGCCTTTGGCAATGCTTCAGATATCTTTTATACCTCAGATGTGCCTTCAGTAATATCATCTCTCATCCTACTATCCTCCATTACATCAGCAACCAAACACATTTACGAATCAACCACATCCATATCATCACAGACTTACGTTCCATACCAATTACTGGAAGCTAATGGGCAGCCAAACACATTTCATAATACTCTCTACCGAGGAGTGTTGTAATATCTTTTTTCCAGAGAAAATAGCTCTCTATTTTTTATTAATATAGTTGAGCTCTCCATTTACACAACCGGGAAAAAATCCAACATTGTTAGGGTTCAGTTCTCATTTAACCTGGAAGAGGAGAGACAGATATAAATGGTGGAGGATAATGGACTGTTAGCGTAAAATTGCTGTCACAGCGAGTTCCACATGCATGCGTTATGAAAGGGGCTGAAACGATGAACGGAATTTTTTATAATTAAACAATTCATTCCATTTATATGAACGATGCCACAACACGCCAGTGGTGTTTGAATTCATATTCATTTTTTTACACAGTGGAAATTTTGCAGACACCTTAGCTATAAGTGGCATACATCAGTTATCTATTGTTTATTGAATAGAATGATTTGACTAACATCCACGCATCTTAGTTTTTTTTTTTCTTTTTAAAGAAGAAAACAATAATTAGGATTATTTACAACTTGAATAGCTATTTAAAGGTTTAAAAGCCGTTCATGAATGTCCATAGCAAGGAACTATGGCAATGCCCTAGCTAGCAGCACAATGCCCTAGCTAGCAGCACAATGCCCTAGACTGACTATATATACATATGATCAGAGCACAAACCCAACCTACACCCTCGCTAAGACCATGGAGGGCCAATGTTTTTTTCTGATTCAGCAGTAGACCTTTGGGCTACCCCAAAGCCCGCATCCTTAGCCCACAAGGATGGTGAGTTTGCAGACACTATCGAGCTTGATCTGGACGCGAACCCTCGTCCAGCAGATCGCAAGGCAGGGTATATATTTTCGAATTAAAGATGGAAGATGATCTGTTCTAAAAACTAGAAGTATACATCTTTGATAATACACGTTGAACTAAAAAAAATTATCAAATTATCTCTAGTTGATACGAACTCAATAAGGATGCGAAATTCCATAAACAGATTGACAATTCGAAAATTTATGTTTGTAATCAGTTTCGAGACGTCGTTTTCTCAGGATATTTGGTAATTATGAGCAAATTCGAAAATTATTTATTTCGACACGAATTAATCCTTCAAAACGTAGAAATGTGCGTGTTTTTCCTTGTGATAACTTAATTAGCAACCTATTTCGTTTTTTATATCTTAGTACAGACCAAATAAAAAATTTCGAGTTGATAAATCTCCTTTTATTTTATCAATAACTGCATTTATATAATTCCTTCCTTTCATTGCATTTTAAAGGTTTAAAGGCCGCTCATGAATGGGAGAGGGAAGGGACAGTGCCATTGCCTTACCAAGCAGGACAGTACCCTAGAGACTGACCATATACACATATGATCAGCACCTAAGGCCCCTCTCCACCGAAACTAGGACCAAGGAGGGCCGGGCAATGGCTGCTGCTGACTCAGCAGATAGACCTATAGGTTCCCCAAACCCCCTCATTAGCTCACAAGGATGGTGAGGTTGTAGCGACCAAAGGTACTAACGAGTATGAGCAGGACTCGAACCCCAGTCTGGTGTTCACCATTCAGGGACGTTACTACAACGGCCATCATAACCAATGGTTCCCAGCGAACTCGAGACCGTCAAGCCATTTCTATGACTGCAAAATACTTATTTTTATACTTATTGGACGCCATATTTGCATTCTTAGGGTAGGCAATTCCTTCATGATATTAAAGGACTCAAAGCGGCCTGACACAACATCACAGAAAGGATGCTGTTGCCAGGTACAGCTGCAGGAAACTCTTGGGCTTTAATCCTTGACTGGACTTTCCTTCTGCAGGTATTGAAAACCAATACGTTTCCTCGGGAAACACAGGAGTAGGTAAATAAAGGAAATAAATAAAGGAAACGGACTCGGGGAATGCACACCTGGTCACTGGAAACCTTTCTCTAGTGCCATAGCCTCTGTACCATGGTCTTCATCTGTCTTGGGTTAGAGTTCTCTTGCTTGAGGGTACACTCGGGAACGCTGTTCTGTCTTGTTTCTCTTCCTATTGTTTTGTTAAAGTTTTTATAGTTTATACATATATTTATTTTAATGTTACTCTTCTTAAAAATTCTATATTTCCTTTTTTCCTTTCCTCACTGTGCAATTTTTCTTGTTGGGGCCTTTGTTCTTATAGCATCCTACTTTTCCAACTAGAGTTGTAGCTTAGCAAGTAACAATAACAATAATTCCTCTCGAGGAAAAAAGCAGAATTACAGCACTTTGCTTGTTGCTCAAAGGAAGCCAAGTTTGCTTGGTGACACTTGAAGTGTTCACAAAAACAGATATA
Organism: Palaemon carinicauda; assembly: GCF_036898095.1. Classification (NCBI taxonomy): domain Eukaryota; kingdom Metazoa; phylum Arthropoda; class Malacostraca; order Decapoda; family Palaemonidae; genus Palaemon; species Palaemon carinicauda. The sequence continues at coordinate 84,174,172 of NC_090752.1, forward strand.
GGGGTTGTACTGTACGTATAGGTAAATTTGTATATGAGGTATATGATTATGCAAATTGAGAGAGAGAGAGAGAGAGAGAGAGAGAGAGAGAGAGAGAGAGAGAGAGAGAGAGAGAGAGATTTGATAAAAGTATTGGTATTACCTTCTGGTATTTTTGTTTTAATGGGATATATATATATATATATATATATATATATATATATATATATATATATATGTGTGTGTGTGTGTGTATATCTATCTATCTATCTATCTATCTATCTATATATATATATATATATATATATATATATATATATATATATATATATATATATATATATATAATTTATGAGTGGGGATACCTATCATGATGAAAATCTTTGTATATCGGCATGATCAGCAAAGCTACACTAGTTATGGCCAGCCATACTAGGTTGGTGTGCTGAGACCTTCTTCCTCGATCAATCCCAACCCCCTCATATCTCTTTTCACTCAGTCAATCCATCGTAATTTTTGTCTACCCAACCTTCTCCCTCTTGATAGTTCCATATCCATCATCTTCCTTATCGGATTGTCTTCCTCTCATCTCTCTACATGTCCATACCATCTGTCTATTCTCTCTCTCTCACCTTGGTTGAAGCTGGTGCTATTAGAGTGCGCCTCTAACATGTTTGTTCTAACTTTATCCTTTCTTGTAAGTCCACACTGCCACCTGAACATCCTCATCTCAGTTACATCAGTTCCGTTCTCAACTATCCTCTTAGTAGCTCATGTTTCGAACAGTGCAACATTGCAGTCTCACAGCTTGCCGCTGGATCTTGCTCTTTAGTTTACTGACTGTGCTGTGAGCGATCAGTTTAACGTCTCCCACCATCACCATTGGTCAGTGTGGTGATGAAAACTGGCCAAACTCCAGACATGAATAGATATGACTGAGGCCTTTGTTCTGCAGTGGACTGGAAACGGCTGCATTTGTTGTTACATATTATATACTGTATACTGTATATACATATATATATAAATACACACACACACACACACACACACACACACACATACATATATATATATATATATATATATATATATATATATATATATATATATATATATATATATACATAGATAATGGTTAAGAAACATCAGTAAATTAGAATTACAGCCAAAATAGTACGTAAAGAAATATAGGCTACAGAAATGTAGAAAAAGAATGCATCCGATTCAAAGAGATAAATGAATTACTCCTTCCTTGAAAACCAAAAAGATATAGCGATAAGCAGACTCATTATTAACCGGACACTGAGTAATAAAAATAATCATAATAATAATAACAACAACAACAATAATAATAATAAGAGTAGTAATAATAATAATAATAATAAATAATAATAATAATAATAATAATAATAAGAAGAAGAAGAAGAAGAAGAAGAAGAAGAAGAAGAAGAAGAAGAAGAAGAAGAAGAAGAAGAAGAAGAAGAAGAAGAAGAAGAAGAAGAAGAAGAAGAAGAAGAAGAAGAAGAAGAATAAAATTTACAAACAAAAAAATAATATTGATGACAGTAATAAGAGTGGTTAAGAACAGAAGAAAACAAAGCAATACTTTGTGATTTCCTAACAGTTCTGATTTTTTTATACAATTTTATATAATCAATTTTCAGACAATAATTCATCGTTCACTCATGGAAAAAGAAGCTGATTTGGCATCAATGACTTGAAAATAATATTTTATCCACAAAATAAAAACTTTCAGAAAATTACCATTTTTATTTATAAAATTTTAATATCGCTCTCATGTCAAATTTCCCCTCATCACTTCTTCTAAAAATAATACTTTTTACATTCTTAATTGAGCATAATTTCAAGTAATGATAGAAGCAAATTAAACGTAAATTAGATTATCAACAAAGAAATTATATCCTATTGAATATATATACATATAAACTAACATAAACGCATACATATAAGCATATAATATACATATATATATATATATATATATATATATATATATATATATATATACACATATATATATGTATATACAAACACACACACACACACACACACACACACACACATATATATATATATATATATATATATATATATATATATATATATATATATATATATATATATACAGACATACTGTATATATATATATATATATATATATATATATATATATATATATATATATATATATATACATATATCTCCCTTTCTGAGTGAGGATAACTTAAAGTGGTGATAGGGTTTGTGTATTGTCATAGTCAGCTAAGCCGTAGGCCTACTAGTCAGGGCCCCCATACTAGGTTCCTGTGAGCGATCAGAATAAAGTTACCCACCGTCACCAATCCGCAATGGCCAGCGCGGTGAAGAAAATGGTCAAACACCAGACATGATCAAAAGATGACTGAGGCCTTCGTCCTACAGTTGACTAGAAATGTCTACATTTTGTTGGTGTTGATGATATATATATACAGTATATATATATATATATATATATATATATATATATATATATATATATATATATATATATATATATATATATATATATATATACACACACAAAGGAATTGGAGCTCGAAACCTTTAGTGAAAATAAGTATGACATTTAAACAACTAAAATTAAATGAGAACAAAACTGAATTCATGGTGGTGGGCAAGAGAAACAGCGTGATAAACTTAGGTGATATTCAAACGAACATGAATAATGACTCGGGGCCGATATCTAGTAAAGTTCGAGATCTAGGCGTATATCTTGACTAACCTGTCTCTATAAGCCCAAGTTAAATAATGTAATAAAAACTGCTGGTTATCATCTAAGAAATATTGCGTTTATAAAAAAAGCACCTGGACGAAAATTCTGTTAAGAAACTTGTGATAAACTGTGTTATTACCAGGATTGACTATTGCAACTCTATCTACTACAATTTACCAAAAGTGCAACTTAGGAAATTACAAAACATAATAAACAGAGGGGCAAAACTGATAAAAGGTGTCCCAGCTAGAGAAATGATCACCCTTATACTAATCGATTTACACTGGCTGCCGATTAAAGCGAGAATTGAATTTAAAATATATACAATAACCCACCATGTTATCAGAACCAGGCGTCCAAAATAATTAAAAGAATTGCTACACATTGCGCAGCCAACAAATCGTGTCGACACGAGAATAGTTACAGATGGCTTCAAACTGTTGGAACCTAGATTTATGTCTACTTTAGGCTCCAGAGCCTTTAAATATGCGGCCCCGAGACTATATAATAAGCTCCCACGAAACATTCGAATGATTGAAGACATTAAGGCTTTCAAGAGGAAACTGAAGACTTTCTTTTTCAGGAGTCTTTTGACAGTGACGATTTAACAGTAAATGAACAATATGTGATATGAAATGTTAAATACTCTGAACGAACAAGGTAAAACGACAGAGGACGTCCTGTAGAGAGTGGGGTTCCCCTGCTGTATGGGACCGGAAAAGCAGCCATCAAAGTAAAGTGAGTAACATGAATGAGAAAACACAATGAATCTGTTTAGCTGAACCATTTGTATAATAATGAAATATAAGATAAATTAGATTATAAGAAATGGGGAGGCACGTAGTTCATAAGTGTTAGGAAGTAGGAAAAAAGCAAATAATATAAATGGTTATGCAAGTGATGTTAAAGATGTTATAAGCGGATGCCGCAGCTATCCAGAATATGCAGATTTAAGTGCAATATAGAAGTAAAAGGCGAAGCGTGTATGAATGAGATCGAAAAGCTGCTGTCGAGCCATATGTGTAGGTTATGTGAAACAACTATTGTTGTGGAAAGCTAAATACACTATCGGTTCATATACATATATATATATATATATATATATATATATATATATATATATATATATATATATATATATATATATATACATATATATATATATATATATATATATATATATATATATATATATATATATATATATATATATATATATATGTATATATATATATATATATATATATATATATATATATATATAGAATTTGGAAGGGTATGTTAAAGAAGGAAGTTGAGAGTTAATGGGGCTAAGAGTAAGGGTATGATATGCACGAGAAGGGAGGGTGGTGCTAGGTTGAATGTCATGTTGAATGGAGTGTTACTTGAGGAAGTAGATCAGTTTAAGTACTTGGAGTCAGTTGTTGCAGCAAATGGAGTGGAAGCAGATGTACATCTGAGAGTGAATGAAGGATGCACACTGTTAGTGGCAGTGATAGAAGTAGTAAAGATTAGTGGATTTGGAATGAATGTAAAGAGAGTTCTGTATGATAAATTGATTGTACTAACTATGATGTATAGATCGGAATTGTGGGGAATGAAAGTGACAGACAGAAATTGTATGTGTTCGAGATGAAGTGTCTGAGGAGTATAGATGTTGTATCTCGATTAGATAGGGTTAGGAACAAAGTAGTAAGGGTGAGACTGGGTGTAAGATGTGATTTGAGTAGCAAGAGTGGATATGAATGTGTTGATATGGCTTGGGCATGTACAGAGAATGATAAATGGTTGTCTACTGAAAGTGATGAATGCAAGAGTTGATGGGAGAAGTACAAGAGGAAGGCCAAGGATTGAGTGGATGGATGGAGTGAGGAAAGCTCTGGGTGATAGGAGGATATAATTATGTAAGAGATGCAAAGGACCATGCTAGAAATAGGAATGAATGGCAAGCGATTGTGACGCACTTATAGTAGGGCCCTGCAGCTTCCACCGGTCGCCTTGGTGATCGCTGAGGTAGCAGCAGTAAGGGATTCAACATATGAAACTTCATTTATGACGGATAACGGGGGAGGGTGGGCTGTGGTACCTTAGCAGTACCAACCAAACTCGGCTGAATCCTTTGTCAGTCTAGGAGGAGCGAAGAGAGGAAAAGTAGGCTTTTGTTCCTTTTTTTGTGTGTGTGTTGGCTAACCCCCAAAAATAGGGGATGTGCCTTGGAAAATAGATAGATATATATATATATATATATATATATATATATATATATATATATATATATAGATATATATATATATATATATATATATGTGTGTGTGTGTGTGTGTGTGTGTGTATGTGTGTGTGTGTATGTGTATGTGTGAAGTAACATATTAACAATAAAGGACAATTAAATATGATACATAAAGCTCTTCTTAGTTTGACAGTTTTTAAAAGATCTTGACACTTATAAAATCAGTGCTCATCATTCATTGCGTGTACATGCAGAAAAAAAAATATATTCATATCTCAAATGCTTCCCCACAAGATCGTTTGATCTAGTCTCAAGTTGTAACGGCCTGGACTAAGCGATACAGAAAAGAAAACTAGGGAAAGCATATCCAAAATGTATTTCTAACTTGTCTCTCTTTCATGTTTCAGGTTTCTTCTCCCCATTCTTCCAAGTCAAGATAGAAGAAGACTCATCCAAGAAGCGAATCTCCGGTTCCATAAATCTAGTATCGATAATATCTGGCAGGAGGAAAATTTTCTCTCAGAGAGAGAGAGAGAGAGAGAGAGAGAGAGAGAGAGAGAGAGAGAGAGAGAGAGAGAGAGAGAGAGAGAGAGAGAGAAGGGGGGGGGGGAAATGGGCGTTGCCCCACTATAGCCAATACCGCACATGAAATCTTCAAAGAGAGAGAGAGAGAGAGAGAGAGAGAGAGAGAGAGAGAGAGAGAGAGAGAGAGAGAGAGAGAGAGAGATAATATGATGCCTTTTCCTACTACAGCAAATACATGAATTTTCATAGAGAGAGAGAGAGAGAGAGAGAGGAGAGAGAGAGAGAGAGAGAGAGAGAGAGAGAGAGAGAGAGAGAGAGAGAGAGAGAGAATATGACGCCTTTTCCCACTACAGCAAATATATGAAATTTTCAGAGAGAGAGAGAGAGAGAGAGAGAGAGAGAGAGAGAGAGAGAGAGAGAGAGAGAGAGAGAGAAAGAGAGAGGGAATCAGTATATAATTAAGAAAATATATGTATATGTAGTGTATACATAATCACTTGCAAACAAAGTTACTACTGACGGTGTGAGACTTTATTCGTGCATCAATCCGAATCCAAGATTGATTTTTCTTCTTTTTTTTGAGAAGTAATTTACTATGATCGTCTGTAGCTTTTTTTTATGATTCAAATTAATGAAAAAAAAAAAAGTTTTTATTGGGAGAAAAGTAATATATGGACAAAATATCAAAGCATATTTCAGCCATGTATGAACGCATGTCATGAAATAAATTTTGAGAATAAGTAAATAAATATGCACACTCTCAATGCCGAAAAGAGCTATAATAAAATAACGTAAAATACTAAAAGAAAACTTTATAAAATAAAACAGCTCGAACTCTACTTATGCTGCAATGAAAATAGGTGCATTGAATTAAACTTTCAGAAAAATGAAAGAAGTTTTTAATTCAGTCTTGCAAGCAAGAGAACGAAAGTAATGGAAGTTTTGGGGGTTGATAGCAAGACCGTGATTTTGCCTAGCAATGATCTCTCTCTCTCTCTCTCTCTCTCTCTCTCTCTCTCTCTCTCTCTCTCTCTCTCTCTAAGTTTAAAGGAGTTGTGTGAGAGTAATCTCACAAAGTGCGTGTTGTAAAATGCTTTGCCCCGAGGCAAAATTTCTTTCGTAACATTTCCAGACTCTTGCATTTCCTAAATTACTTTCTGTGCTCATAGGAGTAGGTAGATTGCCTCTTTTGCTGGACGAAGGTTCCAGGGAAAATGAACAGAAAATGAGAAGTTTTTTTCGTATATTAGTTTATCGAGATGGCATTCATTTTGCCGATTTTCTTCATTCGGGCGACATTTAATTATTTCAAAAGTGAATTACCAATTCAATGATTCCTAAACCATTGCTTTAAAATTTATAATATTATTAGGAGAAGGATATTGCGTTCAATATTTTTTTTCTAAATAAATAAATATATAAATAAATCTATGCCAACTTGTGACTTCTCAACGAATAAACATTCTTGATGAGCAATCCACAGATGAGTTTCCGATCATTTTATTTTGTTTTAATTCTTAATGTGTTTCTATTTAATCATATGGTCCTATCAGGATGGACTTATGCAATCAGACACTTTGAGCCTTACGAAAGCTTTTAAACATATAAGATAGTTACAACTCAAAAAGCAATAAAAAGAACAATGCTAGGAATGAAAATAAGAGACACAAAAAGAGCAACATGAATACGAGAGTAAGCTAAAGTAGAGGATATTCTCACTATAGGTAAAAAAAAAGAAATTTTTTTTTTTTTTACATTTAACACCTAACACAATACCATCATCTTAACTACAAATCAACCGAAAAACAGCTACAACCTTAGTTGGAAAATCATGAAGCTATAAAACCAAGGGCTCCAAAAAGGAAAAATAGCCGATTGAGGAAAGGAAATAAAGAAATAAATAAAATACAAGAGAATAATGAACAATTAGAATAAGATATTTCAAGATTAGTACCAACATTAAATTAGATATTTTATAAATAAACTAAAAAAGGGACTTCGGTAAGCCTGATCAACATAAAAACATTCGCTGGAAGGAGACTTCTGGAAATCACGGGTTTCCCAGCATTTATAAGGTAAAGCTTCAAGTACTTGTTTTACTCTTTATTAAACTGCTAAATAACGTTGGACATAGTACTCTAATGCTTCCCATCTTTCCAGTCACGCAAAGCTATTCCTTTGCCTCCTGGCCTGAGGAAGTGGAATCATGTTTTGAATTGACAGGGAAAATGCATTGGACTATGCGATTAAAGTCTGAAATTTATGAACACGCACTCACACATACAGTAAATGCTGTACAAACAAACAAATACACAAAAACACACGCACATATGTGCAGGATATGCATACTATGTGTATATATATATATATATATATATATATATATATATATATATATATATATATATATATAGATATATATATATATATATATATATATATATATATATATATATATATATATATATATATATATATATATATATATATATATATATATATATATATATATACATACATACATACATGTGTGTGTGTGAGCTAATACACCTATTTAGCTGCATTAGACAACACATACACACATACACATACACACACATACACACACACACACACAAACACACACACATATATATATATATATATATATATATATATATATATATATATATATATATATATATATATATGTATATGTATATATATCTACTGTATATATAAGGCGAAAATAAAATTGAAAATTCTGCACATCAATTAAAGTTACCTCATGGCATACAAAGAAAAATCAAGGTTTATAATATTGACTTCTCTTGTTTGATTACATATATCTTCTTTAGCACAGTCCTGATAATTAACCTAACAAAATATGAGTCAAAATACATATGAAAGAACTGGATATCCTTTGATGAATCTAGCCAATGAATCATCTATGGATTTAGAAAGAATGGTCCCCAGTCCCGGGCGTAGCGGGGTGCTAAGAATCTTTCGGTTTATAGATACTAAAGAAAAATTGAAAATAGGTCATTGGAATGTTAGAATCATGAATCAGATTGGAATGTTACAGCTAGTGGAGACTGAATTTATGGAATATACTTTGGATATCTTGGCCCTAAGTGAAACACGTTGTAAGGGGATTGGTAAGCAAACTTTAGACCAAGAGAATTTATGTATTTACTCAGGAAGATCAGATGGAACTGGAGGAGAAGGGGTAGGAATGATGATGACACCAGGAGCAGAAAAGGCATTAACCGAGTGGAGAGCTGTAAATAGTAGATTGTTACTAGCAAAGTTCAAATCAAAGCAATGCAATATGAGTATTATAGTTTGCTATGCCCCAACAAAAGATTCCCCTGTAGAAAGGAAAGATGGATACTATGAAAAACTGCAGAGTGTAATAGATGAGATCCCAGAGTGAAATAAGAAAATTGTGATAGGCGACTTCAATGCTATAGTTGGAAGGAATCATCAAGGGATGGAGAACGGGATGGGTGTCGAGGGTCTTGGCGAAGTTGCAAATGAAAATGGAGCACATTTCATAAGTTTCTGTTCATCGAACATTCTTGTCATTGGAGGTACTCTTTTTCAACACAAGAACATCCACAAGTATACATGGACTTTCCCGTGTGGCAATTACAAAAATCAAATGGATCACATTGCCTTAATAAAGAGAGAAGGCGGACTCTGAGAAATGTAAGAAGCTTTAGAGGTGCGGATATTGGTAGTGATCACCAGCTCCTCATTGCCACACTGAAATTAAAACTGAAAGCACCCAACAGAAAGGTAGATAGAATATATACAGTAGGTTTGATACAATTAAACCTTTAGAAGCAGAGCACAAAGAAACATTT
>NC_090752.1:84188526-84196026 GCF_036898095.1 Palaemon carinicauda
TTTAAAAATAGAAAATAAAAATTTTCGCCTATTCCTGCTAATTATGTCCCATGTCGACGGATAATGAGACATCGGAACATGGGTTGTTTTCACTTTACTATTAGAAGGTTCTTGAATACACTTTACACAGCCCGATACTCTTCAGACGAGTACCTTTTCATTCCTGAGATCGCTCGAGTCCCTCTGAGCAAGTAAATGCAATTTTGATCTGTCAATATGATGAATTGTTAGATTTTATGGAATCATCCACTGTGTTGGAAATATACTTTTACCATTAGGCTTACACCACATCACCTATCAGACTTAGCACACGTCACCTATAACAGAGTTCAGTGATCGCGGACAACAATTTATGACAGTCATAGTACTCTTAAAAAAGGTCATTATTCTCACTGCATAAAACACATACTTCTATACATTTTTCAAACAAGGCTTAGGACATTTCTTCGCCTCCCCCAACCCCCGTTCCTCTCAACGGGAGGAGGTGCGCGCTCGCCCTCTTTAGTCTATGATATATGAAGGACACTCCGACCCGGAATAGGGCATAGCATGTACGAGACAGATACATGTAAGCCTAACGCATAATCTACTTTTTCAATGGAAACATTTTGCTTTAAATGAATATTTACATGAAGTTTCCAGCCATTGGGCTCCACAGTTCTTCCCACACAGTATCCATTTCTCTAAAATCCAGAATTAATATTATTACTTGCTAAGCTACAGCCTTAGTTGGAAAAGCAAGATGCTATAAGCCCAAGGGCTTCAACACAGAAAATAACATAGTAAGGAAAGGGTATAAGGAAATAAATAAACTACAAAAGAAATAATTACCAATTAAAATTTGATCTTTTAAGAACAGTAACAGCATTGAAATAAATATTTCATATATAAACTAAAAAAATTTCAAAAAAAAAAAGAGGAAGAGAAATAAGATAGAATAGTGTGCCTGAGCGTAACCAAAAGTACGAGAACTCTACCCCAAAGACAGTGGAAGACTATGGTACAGAGGTCATAGCGCTACCCAAGACTAGAGAACAAATTAAACCATTTGTTGTCCTTGAACATCTCCCAGACAAATGCTCACTGCAAGTTTAATAGCACGACCCGTCCTGTTGCCTTCCGCCTGAGCCCCTTAAATTGTTGACATTTGAGAAGCCTTTCTTCTTCCCGCTGTCGCCTTTCCTTCCAGTAAATTTCACTGTCTGGAAAGCAAACAGTTTCTTTTGTGCAATAAAAGCGAGAAAGGATCGCTGAAACGTTGCTGTTGCTGAGTATTGATGTGAAGGAGTATGACCTGACGTTGCCGTTTATGAAAACTACATTTCAAGCATATACCCTTTATTCGTGTGTGTCCTTTATATCCTTCGGGGTTGTATGAAATTCGGGTGACTGGTAATGCATGGTTTTCTCCTTGTGATGTATCCTGCCATTTCTTATGTCTTTTGTTGTCTTTTTTTTTAAGCCTTGCTTCCATCTTTCGTAGAATATGAGAAATTTTATGAAGAACATTATTTTTAATCTGTTTATGTTAAAACTGTTTTTAAGAATTTCGTTACACTGATTGAAAGTTTTGCATAAATTGTATGGCTGAAAATTGTCAGGTGGGGGTAAATATTCATGTCTCAAAATCTCTTAATATTTTCTGAAAAAGTGTTTTAATTCTTCCATTCTACCTTGTTTCGAGTATTGTTCTCCTGTCTGGTCTTCAGCAGCTGAATCTCATCTTAATTTGCTGGATATTAATCTCTGATACCATCGGTGTTGAATTCTAATAAAACAAGCCTGTTTTGGGAAAAAAAATGACAAAAGGGATCTATATCATGCGAAAGAAAAAACATTAGCCAGACACGACAATTGCTTGAAATAATTAAACAAAGTAATTTGTTTTAATCATCTTCAGTGGACTGTTCCTTAGTGAAAATACAACCAAGGGCAAATCGAGACAAAAACATTGGGAAGGAAAAGGAAAACGACCCCAAAGTTAGAGCTTCCTGAAGTTATAATGGGAAGAGACACTTTCCAAACCAGAACATCTCCTCACATCACCATCATCTTCATATGCCATCAACTCCTCGTAAAAAGGCAAACAGAAGTTAAATTTCAATGAATATCATTCAATTATTGTTTCTAATAATTGATTATTATTAATAACTCCATAATGGACACTAAGCTTTAAAAAAAGAGGGTTATATTTTGGGACCTCAGAACAAATCTAACCAATATCCATTGTTTTGACATACAACCACCCTTCTTATGAACACATTCTGTGGTACCAGTATCACAATGTATGTATGTATGTATACATATATATATATATATATATATATATATATATATATATATATATATATATATATATATATATATATATATATATATATGTGTGTGTGTGTGTATATATATATATATGCATACATACACATATATATATATATATATATATATATATATATATATATATATATATATATATATATATATATATATATATTGCAACAACAAAGGCATCCGTTTATAGTTCACTGCAGGACAAGGGCCTCAAACGTGTCAACTTATGCCTTGGGTTTGGCCACATCGGACAGTGCGGATTGGAGATAGTGGGAGATTTTCGACTGATAACTCGCAGCAAACCAACCTAGTATGGGTGGCCCTGACTAGTATAGCTTTGCTGATCATGGATATACGCAAACCCTTTCAGTGCGTTATGGTATCCAATACCAATAGTTCCCGACGAACCCGACCGTCAGGCCATTTCTATTACATTCTTATTTGCTTATTTATTAGAGACCATATTTGCATTCTTTGGGGAGGATATTCCTTCATGGAATTAAAGGATTCAAAGAGGCTGGACATATCATCACAGAAAGGACACTATTGCAAGGTACAGTTGCAGGAAACTCTTAAGCTTTAATCCTTGACTGGAGTTTCCTTCTGCAGGTACTGAAAACCAGTACGTTTCCTCGGGAAACACAGGAGTAGGTAAATAAAAGAAATAAATAAAGGAAATGGACTTTCTCATACAAAGGTTATTCATACTGAGAGAGAGAGAGAGAGAGAGAGAGAGAGAGAGAGAGAGAGAGAGAGAGAGAGAGAGAGAGAGAGAGAGAGTTGGATAAAACTATTGGTATTCATTTTTGGTAATGCTGTTTTAATAGGATAATGTGTGTGTATATATATATATATATATATATATATATATATATATATATATATATATATATATATATATATATATGTGTGTGTGTGTATATATATATATATATATATATATATATATATATATATATATATATATATATATATATATATATATATATATATACATATACACTTTTGTGAGTGAAGATACCTAACTTGGTGAAATGGTTTGTGTATCGGCATGATCAGGAAAGCTGTGCTAGTTAGAGCTAGGCATACTAGGTTGGTGCGCTGTGAGCTTCTTATTCTACACGCTTGTCCCTATTTGGGGTCGCTGTAATGATTCTAAAACACATTCTTCCATTTCCACTTCCAGTGCAACTTCCTCGCTCAATCCTAACTCCGTCATATCTCTCTTCACACAGTCAATCCATAGCAATTTTGGTCAGCCTAACCTTCTCCCACCAGGTAGCCCCATATCCATCATCTTCCTTTTCGGATGATCTTCCTCTCGTCTCTCTACATGTCCATACCACCTCAATCTACTTTCTCCCACCTTGGTTGAAGCTGGTGCTATTTGGAGAGTGCCTCTATCATGTTTGTTCTCAACTTTATCCTTTCTTGTAAGTCCACATTGCCACCTCAACTTCCTCATCTTAGTTACACCAATCCTGTTCTCATCTCTCTTAGTTGCTCATCTTTAGGACGAGCACAACATTTCAAGTCTCACAGACTAGCACTGGATCTTGCTTCTTAGCTTTATTGGCTCTGCTGTGAGCGATCAGACTAAAGCCTCCCACCATCTCTAATTACCACTGATCAGCTTGGCGATGAAAACTGGCCAAACCCCAGACATAAATAGACAAGACTGAGGTCTTTTCCTGCAGTGGACTGGAAACGGCGGCTTCATTTATTGTTGTATATAATATACTATATATACTGTACATATGATGATAATGGTGCAAAAAAATCGGTACAATAGATTTATGACCAAATTAGTACATAAAGATATATAGAAATGTAGATAAAGAATGCATCCGACAAAAAGATTTGCTCCTTCCTTGGTAAAGTTTGATTCTAATTTTGAAAACCAAAAAGAGAAAACGATAAGCAGACTAAGTATTAAACGAAATCCAAATAATATTAATAATAATGATAACAATAATATTGATGACAATAATAATGATAACAATAATAATAATAATAATAATAATAATAATAATAATAATAATAAATGTATTTCAAAACAAGAAAACGAAGCGCATACTTTGTGATTAACTGAGTTTTGATTTTTTTATTATTATTCTTTTTTATACAATAATTTTTACGACACAATAATTCATCGTCCACTCATTGACAAAGAAGCCGATTTGGAATTAAAGACTTAAAAACAGTATTTTATCAACAAAATAAAAACTTACAGAAAATTACCATTTTTCTCTATAGAATTTTACTTGTGTGTATTTCACTCCCATGTTAAATTTTCCCTCATCAATTCTTCTGAAAATAATTCTTTTCCCTTCCTTAATTGATCATAATTTCAAGGAATGGACAGAAGCAAATAAAACGTATGACTAGATTATTAACCGTGAACTTGTATACGCATACGCAAACAGATATGCATATACATACATTTGCATGTATATATATATACATACACACACACACACACACACACACACACACACACACACACATATATATATATATATATATATATATATATATATATATATATATATATATACACACACACACACACACCCCATTCTGAGTGAGGCTACCTTAACGTGGTGAGAGGGATTATGATTAAGACATGTCAGAGGCCTTTGTCTGGTAGTTGACTAGAAACGGCTACATTTTGTTGGTTTTATAAATATATTTGTGTGTGTATACACACACACATATATATATATATATATATATATATATTTATATATATATATATATATATATATATATATATATATATATACATACTGTATGTATATGTGTATATATATATATTTATATATACATACAGTATATATATATATATATATATATATATATATATATATATATATATATATATATATATATATATATACTGTATGTATATAAATATATATATATATACACATATACATACAGTATGTATATATATATATATATATATATATATATATATATATATATATATATATATATATATATATATATATATATATATATATATATATATATATACCACAAGATGTCGATTATGCAGGAATTGAAGCTTTAAACCTTTATAGAAAATAAGTAAGAATGATAAATGAGAAAAGAAACATCGAACCTGCAGAATTGAACCATTTGTATGGTAAGAGGTTATAAGAAAATTATAAGAAATGGGGGGGGGGGGGGGTACGTAGTTCAGAAGAGTTAGGAAGCACGGGAAAAAACAAATAATATATATGTTTACATATGGGATGTTAAAGATGTAAATTATACAAGCAGGATGCATTAGCTATCCAGGATGTGCAAATTTTAGTGCAATATAGAAGTAAAGGGCAAAGTGTGTATAGAAGAGTTCGAAAAGCTGCTGTTGAGCCATATGTGTAGGGTTATATGAAACGATTATTGTTGTGGAGAGGTAACTGCAAGGGGGGATCATATATATATATATATATATATATATATATATATATATATATATATATATATATATATATATATATATATATATATATATATATATACATATATATATATATATATATATATATATATATATATATATATATATATATATATATATATATATATACACACACATACATATGCGAAATATCTGATTAACTCTTCGGCGTCAATGACCTTAGATGTCAGGATGCTAGAAAACCTGAAATCAATCAACAATAAAGAACAATAAGTATGATACATAAAGCTCTGTGTAATTTGACACTTTTTAAAACAACTTAACACGTATAAACACATTGCTTGTCATTTATGGTGTGTACACGCATACATAAATATATATTCATACTTCTAATGCTTCCCCAGAAAATCGCTTAACCAAGCCCCAAGCTATAAGAGCCTGGACTAAGCAATCCAGAAAAGAAAACAAAGGAAAGTATTTCCGAAATCTATTTCTAACTTGTCTCACTCTCTCTCTCTCTCTCTCTCTCTCTCTCTCTCTCTCTCTCTCTCTCTCATGTTCCAGGTTTCTTCTCCCCATTCTTCCAAGTCAAGATAGAAGAAGACTCATCCAAGAAGCGAATCTCCGGTTCCATAAATCTAGCATCGAGAATACCTGGCTTCGGGAGGATCCCGAAATAGAAGGGAATGGGTTTTTGTCGGCGGAGGAAAATTTTCACAGAGAGAGAGAGAGAGAGAGAGAGAGAGAGAGAGAGAGAGAGAGAGAGAGAGAGAGAGAGAGAGAGAGAGAATATGATGGCTTTTCATACTACAGCAAATACATGAAATTTTCAGAGAGAGAGAGAGAGAGAGAGAGAGAGAGAGAGAGAGAGAGAGAGAGAGAGAGAGAGAGAGAGAGAGAGAGAGAGAGAATGTCAACAAGTAGCAATAATAAGGACATGAATAAAAAGTAATATCAAGTGGACGTTTTAATTCAGCAACTTCATAACAAACTTTTAAACTTTTTTATATAACATCTTGGAAATCCAATCTACTTGGGTGGGCGACTCAAAATACAAGCACTATCAGCACGTGCTGATCAGGTCATGGGGCTCGCAGTTTCATCCCAAAAGACATGCTAATACTAAGATACCTGGAGGAGAGATATACGGAATTCCTTGCCAACAGTGAATGATAAAGCAAGTTCGATTATGTAATGGTGGAAAAACAAGTAAATATTGGTATATCTGATTGCTATCTGAATGAAGTCAGGTTGGATATAAAGTAGGACAGGAAAATGTGACAATTATTTAATAATGTAATAAAGAGAACTAAGTTAGAGAAATAAGAAGTAAAAAGAGGTTAAAATGAGAAAATGGATTAACTATGAAGTAAGGTGAAAGAGAAAGGAAGAACAAAGACCTAAAGAGGAAGTTCTAAATTTGTTGATGAAGTCATTGCTTCAGCAGGAAGCTTTTGTGGTTATAGGAAGGCAGGAAGATCGAAATATAAAAACTTGAGTGAAGAAAAAAAGGATTATTTAAAGAGCAAATGCATGAAAAAAGAAAATAAATCAAGGCCAGTCAGAGCATAAGTTGTATATGGCACTCAAGAATAAGGATAAAGTGAGAGGGAAAAGGAAGCAATTAAAAAATAAAGGGGAAAATGTGAAGAGAAAATTCATGGAAAATAATTGGCTTTTTATAAGGCAGTATATATAAAAAGGCTAAAAAGCAAAAGGAGGTCCTGGGTCTATGGGGGCGA
>NC_090752.1:84201886-84206886 GCF_036898095.1 Palaemon carinicauda
AGATGAGAGAGAGAGAGAGAGAGAGAGAGAGAGAGAGAGAGAGAGAGAGAAATTTTTTTAACAAAAAGCAATAATAAGGACATGAATAAAAAGTTACATCAAGTTGATATTTTTAAAGCAGACAATTCCCTTAAGAACTTCATAACAAAACTTTTAACCATTTTTTTTTTTTTTCAAATCTCGAAATCCAATCTACTTGGGTGGGTAACTCAAAATACAAGATCATCAGCACGTGCTGATCATGTCATGGGGCTCGCAGTTTCATCCCAAAAAGGTATGCTGAGACCTAATACTATGATACCTGGAGGAGAGATATACGGAACTGCTTGTCAACAGTGCAGTGGATGGAAAAGCAAGTTCGATTAGGTAATAGTGGAAAATCAAGTAAATATTGGTATATCTGAATGTTATCTGAATGAAGTCAAGTTGGATATAAAGTTGGACAGAAAAATGTGACAATAATTTAGTAAATGTCATAAAGAGAAATAAGTTAGAGAAATAAGAATTAAAAAGAGGTTACAATGAGAAAATGTATGAACTATGAAGTAGGGTGAAAGAAAAAGGAAGAAAAAAAGACCTAAAGAGGAAGTTCTAAATTTGTTGATGACGTCATTGCTTCAGAAAGGAAGCTTTTGTGGTTATAGGAAGGCAGGAAGATCGAAATATAAAAACTTTAGTGAAGAAAAAAAGAAGAATTATTTCAAGAGCAGTTGCACGAAAAAAAGAAAAAAAATCTAGGCCAGTCAGAGCATACGTTGGATAAGGCACTGAAAGAATAAGGATAAAGTGAGAGGGAAAAGGAAGCAAATAAGAATAAAGGAGAACAGGTGAAGAGAAACATTATAGAAAATAATTGGCTTTTTATAGGAGATTATATATATAGAAAGGCTAAAAAGCAAATGGAGGTCCCTAGGTCTATGGGGGCGAGTATTTATTTGCTGATTCATCATTATCTCCTCCTACGCCTATTAACGCAAAGGGCCTCCGTTAGATTTCGCCAGTCGTCTCTACCTTGAGCTTTTAAATCAATACTTCTCCATTCATCATTATCTACTTCACGCTTCAACGTCCTCAGCCATGCAGGCCTGGGTCTTCCAAGTCTTCCAGTGCCTTGTGGAACACAGCAGAACGTTTGGTGAATTAATCTCTCTTGGGGAGTGGGAAGGGGAATACCAAACCATCTCCATCTACCCCTCATCATGATCTCATCCACATATGGCACTCAAACAATCTCTCTTATAGTTTCCTTTCTAATCATGTCCTGCCATTTAACTCCCAATATCCTGATTATGAAACATAAAAACCTGGGTACGCTGAGGAATGAGGGACTTGCAAGGGTCAGTGTATGGGAAGAGAATGCTTCTGGGAGCGACGGCTGAAAATGTAATAAAGGTGACTGAGAGGTTGAAAAATGGAAGGATACCAGCTGCTGGGATTAAAGGTGAGGAGCTCCAGGATGATAGTGATAAGTGTAATTGAGGGGGCTGATCAGAGTTTGCAAAGTATGTTTGGCTCTGGGAAACGCCCCCAACGAATGATGGAGGAATAAGTGTTTTACTGCATACAGGTAAATGTGAGAACTATAGGTGTATAACATTACGTAGTAACCATGGATGTTGTATGGGACGATTTTTATTAAGAATATGAAGTAAGTGCCAGGAACTGATAAGGGATGAAATGTGTGAGATTAAGCAAGGATAAAGACGATGTGTGGATTAAGTGTTTAGTATGAGAGTAAATTAGATAATATACTAGAGATAGATCAATATATATATATATATATATATATATATATATATATATATATATAATATATATATATATATACATATACATACATACATACATATGTATGTATATATATGTATATATATGTAAATATATATATATATATATATATATATATATATATATATATATATATATATATATATATATATATACACACATACATACATACATACGTATGTATATATATGTATATATATGTAAATATATATATATATATATATATATATATATATATATAATATATATATATATATATATATATATATATACATATACATATATGTCCCATATCAACGGATAATGAGACATCAGAACATGGTTTTTTTCACTTTATTACAAAAAGCCGATACTCTCAGGTGAGTACCTTGTCAACTGATCGTTCAAATGGCACTGAAAACCCTCTGCAAGCAAAATGCGATCTTGCTCTATCATCATGCTGAATTGAGAGGGTTTTGTGGAATTCACCACTGTGGTGGAGTATACTATCAAACACATCACCTTATGATTCTAGGGTCAATAAGCCTGACGTATAAAACATATATCTTGCATACAAGGATTAGCATATATATATATATATATATATATATATATATATATATATATATATATATATATATATATATATATATATATATATATATATATATATATATATATATATATATATCTATTAGTAAATATAGCGCATGATGACATGATATCATGGAGTAAATACATTAAAATACGATGGTATAGTAAAAGGGAAATCATGTGATTGACAGGATTGATCCAAAAGAGGTAACAGAGTATACAAAAAGAATTGCAAGAGACGAATTAATCCGTAGAAGCCCAGATGGAAATGTCAGGAAAAAATGGTTAAAACATGTCTCCTTGGTGCAAGTAAAGTACGGATGATGAATGCTAATGAAAGAAAAATGATGATGCTGTTGGGTAAAACTTCTTGTGCAGTATAAAGGGGCGTAATACTAATTAGTACACGAGAAATATGGTGATACACAGAAGAATAATATATATATATATATATATATATATATATATATATATATATATATATATATATATATATAATATACATACATACATATATATGGGTGAAGTTTCCATAGGTGAAATAATGGTATCCAAAGGATTGGATGGATAATGTGAAAGCAATAATAAAAAGGAAAATCCTTTATATGCAACAAGGGCAAGAGTGTTTGCAAGATATGGTTAATCGGCGCAGTGTATGTAGGGGTATTTGACTTGTTTCTGATGGGCCTTCTGTGCAGATGAAACAAGTGACTAATATGGTGTTAGCTTTATTCCTCTGGGAGATTCATTCACAATTCAGGAGTTTAAAAGGATGAATTTGAGATAAGTGACTTGTGTCGTTCTCCTCCGGATCTTCTCCGGGATAATATTGAACAAAAATATATGTGTATATACGGTACATTTATATTTCCACATTAAGCCGTTTCCCAGATTTAGATAGCTAGATAAGCTGAATGATGATATGGAGAGAAAGGGTTTGGTGGAAGGGGATAACTTTGCTAGAATGCATTAGAGAGGGTGCATCAAGCAACCGACCCCTCAATTTAGCGATAACGGCGGGAAAGTAGATAAAGCTGTTTCCCATATCATAGGGTAGCTAAAAGAAAAAACAAAACTTGTAGTTACTGTTAGGATTAACGTTGCTCATTTGTGGAGGTGGATGAATTCCCCCTCCCTAAATATGAATTTATAATTCAAGTTCTTATCTCAAAAATTAACTTTCTACTTTACATCACTTCACTATCACCTGTTTGTGCTTTTCACTATGGCCTTCGTCTTCGATCCTCAATTTTACCTAATCTGCGTTTGCAAAAGTATCAATATATTCACCGTGGTTACCTCAGATGTTACAAAAGATGGAGACAATTATGATTTTTGTTGATACATTTGATGTTTAAATTTCTAACCATAGCAAAAGAAAAGCAACAATAATAACAAAAACAGATCATGATTATATAGATAATTACTTAGCGTTACTGTCATCATTATTATTATTAGAAAGATTACAAATCTCAATAGAGAGAGAGAGAGAGAGAGAGAGAGAGAGAGAGAGAGAGAGAGAGAGAGAGAGAGAGAGAGAGAGAGAGAGAGAAAGCAACAATAAAAAAATTAATTACTCAAGTGTTACTGCCACTCTCACTTTTATTAGAAAGATTACAAACCTCACTTCGGAGAGAGAGAGAGAGAGAGAGAGAGAGAGAGAGAGAGAGAGAGAGAGAGAGAGAGAGAGAGAGAGTTTTCGTGATCGAAGATTAAGTTGTAAATTTGTTAGCCAACAATGAGCAGAAATTAGGAAAATCGCAGTCTTTCGATTTAAAGATTCCCATAAAACACCACAAAATTCAGAGAAAGCTTTTCCCAACGATGCTTTAGAATAAACGAGACGAGATGCTGTCACCAACAGCGCTTTCCACTCAGAGACTTGTCTGTTCGACCGGATTATTCACGGCATTTCTGGTCCTGTTCTCGGCAGCACTTTGTGAGGTGCGCGAGAAAATTGGTGCCGAAGTCTCATTTTCCGCGTCTTACACCGACGTCATTTCAGCAGTCAAATCAATTCTCTCTCCTGGTAAAGAAATTGTCATTCTGCTATGACGTGTTAATGTTCTTGTTGCGAATAAATGAACAAATCAAAGACAGTCTGCTCTGCACTGACTAAGCTCTACTGTGGCCATTGCGTGTGTCTGCTTTTACTTATATATTCAACGTTAGAGATGCCAGAATACTCTCAATCAATCAATCAACTTAGGAGTTCTACACAAGGAACTATAGCTTTTTAAATCTATATCAAAGTAAACAAACTGTAAATGGCAATAAGATTCAAAGTTAGCAGCTTATAATTAATTTAATTTCTGGAATAATAACCAAAATTCCTTTTTCAAAATAAAAGGTCAAATGACTTTTAGTAAGCAAATATAAAAGAAAACTAACGAGTGGTCAAATTGGTTAATCCACGAGTTACCAATTTCCGAAAGAATCTGAGAGATTAGCTAATCACACCATCAGAAGAAACCGCTCACCTAAATACCAGGAAGGATTGTATGATTCACAGACTGTCTGGGTTAGTTTAGAACCCAGCATTCTAAATGAGATTAGGATAGGATAAGCCGAAATATACTGTTTTCCTCGAGCAACACTGCTTATGTGCAGTTTTAAGGAAAAAAAGAAAATTGGCAGTT
>NC_090752.1:84214386-84224386 GCF_036898095.1 Palaemon carinicauda
TGGATAACTGAAAACCAGCCATCTGACAATAATTTAATTGTAATCATGTTGCAATCATTTGAAGAAAAGATCACTAAGAAAATAGAGTCAATAGAAGAGAAATTCATTGCCATAGAAAATAAGCAACTTGAGGTAGAAGAAAAAATAAGCCAGTTGATAATTCCAGAGGAAGCCACCATCAGTAACAGACAAGTCCCTGCTGATGATATCATAGAAGCAGCTGTTGGAACAGTGATGAATGGTCATCCTTGGCCTCGGGATTTTTCTGTTAAAGATATTCGATCTGCACTTAAGAAGATGTCAGCCGAGGATAAACACTCATATGGTGTAGCTTTGGCCAATTTGGTAAAATGCATTATGGATTTTAAGCAGTCAACACATAATATTGACAGAACAAGTTCAAAAGCAGAAGCTATAGTATAATGGAACAGCACCCTCTTAAGATTCTCACATGGAATGTTAATGGCATCAGGAATAAACATATTGAAGTGCAGCATTTCTGCCTTGAAAATGATTTGGATATTATCTGCTTACAAGAAACCAAGCATACAGATGCCAATAAGTATCAAATACGAGGTTACCAAATGTATACTGTGGACAGTCTCATGAGACAATCCCCTTATAGAGGAATGATTACCTATATCAAGAACAGCATACCTGTCTCTTATAGAATAGACGTCACCCTTGGAGAAGACACCAACTCCCAACTCTTTACCATACATGACGAGAAGGGAAACATCAAAATCAAAATTATGAATGTTTATATAACAGATAATAAGCTCGATTTCTCAGGGCTATATGAAATAGTTGATGGCCATCCTTGCATACTTGTTGGCGATCTTAATGCAGTTCACTATAAACTTGGGGATAATTCATTGCAACCCTACAACAATAATGGCAAGAAATTTATGAATCATATTGAGAGTGAGAGTAATATTATAAATGTGATAAATGGACCTGAGCCAACACATCTCCAGGGAAATACATTGGACTATGTATGTCTGGTGAATGACCCTGGACTTCTACACCACTGTGAAATTGTTGATACCTTAACCTCAGACCACTTTGGTGTATATGGGGAAATAATGCTTCCAGATACAACACGAAGGCATATTGTCCCAAGGAAAAGACTAAAAATTCCAAAAAAGCATGAAGGGTTTATCAAAAATAAAATGAATAATTGGTATGCTAGCTATACAGTATCTACTACAGATGACCTTAACAGAGATATGGTTGCAGAGCTTGAGAATTGTATTGAAAGTGTTACAAATCCAAAGAAAAAGATGAGAACGACTATCGGAACAATGAAGAGATGGTATAATAGTGATCCAGCTGTCAAGAGAATTGATAAACAGTATAAAAAAGTGAAGAAAAGGTGGGAAAATAACCCCACTGAACAAAACCTCCTTATCTTTAAACGGATGGCTCAACAGGTTCAAGATGTTAAAGTGAAATCTAGAGAGAAGTACTGGATAGCATTTCTCCAATCAATAGATCACAATACTCCATTCAGACAGATATCTCGAAAGGTTAAGATTGTCCAAGTTGAAAGGATGAGAGAGGGACTTCACCCTAATCCAACAGAGAAATGCAATGAACTTATGGAAGAGTGGGCACAATCCTCAAGTTATGATTGTTTACCACTCAAGGTTAGAAGTGCACTTGCAAAGAATCTCAAACGAAGACTCAAGAAAATTCAAGAAGCCCTTAGAAAATATCATCCATCCGATAAAAAACCTATCAGTCAAGAAGAATTCCGGAGATGCCTCAAGAATGGAAAATCCACTGCACCAGGAATGGATGGTGTCACCTATGATATCATCCGGTTTCTTGCAACAGTCCATGGTAACCTAGTCCTTAGACTATACAACATGATATGGAGTGGGGGCAGTCTACCCAAAATGTGGAAGAGGGCCATCATGATTCCTGTCCCAAAACATGGTAGACCAGGTTCATTCAGACCTATTTCTCTTACATCATGCCTCTGTAAAATCTTTGAAAGAATTATATTAAACAGGATGATGCATACTATTAAACATAGATTGTCATGTAAACTGTATGGCTTCATGCCAGGTAAAAGTACGCAGCATTGTATTCATAGAGTTTTGTCAGGAATAAAAAAGAGGTTTACAGTATTTATTGATATCAAGGGAGCTTTTGATAAAGCTAATCCAATTGCCATTTTAGCTGAATTATCTACCATTACATCTGGGAACATTATTAGGATAATTGAGGATTATTTTAAAGATCAATACAGTAGAGTGTATTTTGAAGGGATTTACTCCAAGTGGGAAAAGATGGAACTAGGTACACCTCAAGGGGGAGTCTTATCGCCCATGCTCTTTAATGTTTTAATGAATGTTATTGGCTCTTTGAAGAAAAGAGGTATCATAACAACTATTTATGCAGATGACATAGTGATACAAGGACAGTCATACAAAGCTGTAAAATTAACACTCAAGAAAATAGAAAAAATTTGTAATTCACTAGGGTTAGTTATATCCTCAGAGAAAACCAAAATACTAAGTAAGAGAAATAAAGAAAAACAGATTATTAAACTGCAAGGTAAAATAATAGAAGAGGTAGCTACATATAAATATATGGGGGTTATTGTTGGACAGAGCAATCATAGGAATGATGAAGTAACCAAACTAAAACTAAAATGTCAACCAAGATTAGCCTTATTGAGAAAGGTTGCAAGGGGAAGTGTTGGGTCTTCTGTCCCCGTTCTCCGGACCCTTTATATTTCTATGATAAGATCAGTCATTAACTACAGTGCAAGTAATCTAATTACTCTTAGCAGACAAAGGAGGCAATCTCTCGAGGTTCTCCAAAATGAAGCAATGAGGATAATTTTTGGGTGCCCTAGAACGGCTAAAATTGAAACTATTGGCCATGAAATAGGATTACCAACTCTTGCTCAAAGAAGCAAAGCAGTAGCTACAAATCAAATTGTAGTCTCTCAATACAGCTGATGATGGTATTTTTAAGCAGGCCGTAATGAATCCGAAGGGGAAAGATAAATGTAATAAGTGGTTAAACAGTGCTAGAGAACTCTTGAGTACCATTAATGTGAGTAATTATTTGGATAACAATCAGTATGTTGTACCAGAATTACCGCCTTGGGATTTTCCAGAAATTAATGTGTCCTTTTCTGATCTCACATATAGGAAATCTGATGTGCCTATTGAGATGCTGAGGCAGGACTTCCTCAGGAGGTTCAGTGCCCTTCCACATAGTGCTAGTGTCCTATACGCAGATGGTTCTTTGCAGGAGAATGGACGAGCTGGAGCAGGAGTTGCTCTCTATCAGGATGGTATACTACAGGAATCACGTTCTCTCGCAATCAGGGCAAGCAATCATTGTTCCACTACACAAACAGAACTTCTGGGAATCGATGCCGCACTTACTATTGCCAAGAATGAGTTGGGTGGTGTCACTATTGTCTCTGATAGTATGTCGGCTTTGCAGTCTATTGTGTCAGAGTCATCCGGAAGTAATAAGTTAGTAAATTTGTAAATTTGAAAAGAAAAATCGAATTGTCCATTTTATTTGGACCCCATCTCATTGTAACTTGACGGGGAATGATCAAGCAGATTTATTAGCAAAGCAAGGCTGTTGTAAAGAAAATGTTGACTACAGTTTCCCACTGTCATATGAAAGTTTGAAAAATAAAATAGAAAAACAACAGCGTCATCGAGATAAAGAATATCTGAAGGGAGTATACCTGGAAAGTGCCTCGTTCCGCAATTATATGGATATCACTAAGGGGTCAGAGCCAAATTACATAAAGAGTGGTTTACATACTAGAAAACATCAAACAAGCTATAGCAGATTGCGTTTAGGATATAAGTATTTGTGGGAGGTGACAAATGATAGAAATTCCAACATAAGAAACTGTCGTTTGTGTGAGTTATCTGATGGGCACAGGTTACATCATTATATTGGATAATGCAATGAAATTGAACGTTTTAGAAGAGAAATTAAAACTTTGTCATTCCATGTTATTCTCGGCCATGTCTTGGATCCTAAGTTGTTTTTGGAAGTTAAGAAATATTACCCAAATTTTGCAAATGCTTCCTAGCTTGCTATATTATTATTATTATTATTATTATTATTATTATTATTATTATTATTGTTATTATTATTATGTTTACTTATTATTATTATTATTATTATTATTATTATTATTATTATTATTATTATTATAGTTGTCATTATCATTATTATTGTTATTATTAATGTCATTATTGTTATTATTTGTCTAAGTAAAGGGACAAATATCTGTTAAGGCAAACTTTCCGATGCAAGCCTGCTAGGGGGTGCGCCATTTGTGTTCTGCTGTATACGTGTGCATGTATATATACATTGTATGTATGTATAATATTGAACGCAATAAAATTATTAAATCTCTCTCTCTATCTCTCTCTCTCTCTCTCTCTCTCTCTCTCTCTCTCTCTCTCTCTCTCTCTCATAGGCTGGTGTGCCTTGAGCGATCAGACGTAAATCCCCAACCATCCCATATCCACATTGGCCAGTGAGGTGATGAAAACTGGCCTAACCCCAGATATGAATTGATATGTATGAAGACTTGTCCTGGAGTGGACTAAAACATAACCAGAGCATTTGTTATGCTGTGCATATATATATATATATATATATATATATATATATATATATATATATATATATATATATATATATATATATATATATATATATATATATATATATATCACATACATACATATACCAAGGCACTTCCCCCAATTTTGGGGGGTAGCCGACATCAACAGTGAAACAAAACAAAAATGGGACCTCTACTCTCTACGTTCCTCCCAGCCTGACAAGGGACTCAACCGAGTTCAGCTGGTACTGCTAGGGTGCCACAGCCCAACCTCCCCCATTATCCACCACAGATGAAGCTTAAATAATGCTGAATCCCCTACTGCTGCTACCTCCGCGGTCATCTAAGGCACCAGAGGAAGCAGCAGGGCCTACCAGAACTGCGTCACAATCGCTCGCCATTCATTCCTGTTTCTAGCACGCTCTCTTGCCTCTCTCACATCTATCCTCCTATCACCCAGAGCTTTCTTCACTCCATCCATCCACCCAAACCTTGGCCTTCCTCTTGTATTTCTCCCATCAACTCTTCTCAGTTTTGTATCTGTGTGCCGGTGAGTGATTACACTTTTGCGACCCTATAAATATCATGATTTAACGCGGATAACAAAAGGCTATCGAGTGCAATATAGCTACAAGTTTTCGTGAATAGTCAGTGATTAGTTTGAGGTCGGAGAAGTGGGATAAAACGTCGGCATAGAATAGTTATCTTGTGAATTACTAAAAATCTAAACAAGATGGCTATGTACAACACGGGCAAGGCTTGGAGAGACATCGCTGGACTCAGCAAAAATAAATTCCATGAGTTGGCGAAACAGGAGCTCGACCGTCTGATAACAGAGGTCACTAGTAACGTCAACCAATGTGACGGAAAAATATTCGCAGACATATTGAAACAATATGATCCAATAAACTGGAGCAAAACTGCAGAAAACATCAGCAAAATAATAGAAG
This sequence comes from Palaemon carinicauda, assembly GCF_036898095.1. Taxonomy (NCBI): domain Eukaryota; kingdom Metazoa; phylum Arthropoda; class Malacostraca; order Decapoda; family Palaemonidae; genus Palaemon; species Palaemon carinicauda. The sequence goes on from NC_090752.1 coordinate 84,219,964, forward strand.
AAATTCCAAAGAAAATCCAAGTGTTAAAGAGACTTATAAAGAAAGTCTACATCAATCAACACATTCCATCAAAGAACAATAAGAAGTCCAATATGGTGAATGTGCTGATTGATGCAATGGGAAAAAGAATGCCAAAATGGTGTAATACATGTAAGATATGGTATTCCATTAATAATCCTCAACAATTGATTAGAAAATGTGATGCCTGTCATGTCCCAACACATCCCACATGTGCTGAAATACAGCAAAAAATAAAAAATAAAGACACAAAGGTATTCTGCTCAACTTGCTTAGTCTGGATAGAAAATATAATTAAGTCGAGACTACATCTGCAAATAGTTGAAGATAAAGAAGAGGAAGAAGAAACAGAAGAAGAAGAAGAAGAAAAAGAAGAAGAAGAGAACAATGAACAGGATATGTGTAAGGATGCAGAAGAAATCATTGATATAACCTATGATGCCATCCAACAACATACTTATGAAGAAATAAATTACCAGATGGAAACAAATAATAGACCCAAGAGACTCTACCCGGACCTACATAATTTTAGGGAAAAGCAAGAACAAGAAAAAATAGAAAAGAAGGATATAGTCTGCAATATGCTGAAAAGAGGGAATTGCAGATTTGGCGAAAGATGCTACTACAAGCATCCAAAGATATGCCATAATTATGAAATATATGGTAAATGTGCGTATTTAGACGGATATGGAGACGAATGCAGAGATCTCCATCCAAAAATATGCAAAAACCTAAAAGAAGGAAAAGGATGCATTTACAACAAAAAATGTCGATATATACATCCTGCAACCATGAATGAAAGTAAGAAAACTCAGCAAACTGAAAAGAAAAATGAAAGCAAAAAAGAAACAAAAAAAGAAACAAAAAAGCAGGCCGTGTATATACCGCGTTTTGAACCAAGAGCCCCAAGATATGAGGCCTTACAACCCAAACCTGCACATTTAGAGCCCAACTACAAAGAATGCATCTATAATGCCAGGGGTTGGTGCAGATATGGGGACAGTTGCAGGTATACACACACAAATAAATATGAAGGCGAAAGAGCAAATATAATAGAAAAGTTGGATTTTTTAATGGCAGAATTCCGGGAAATGAAGAAAAGAACATCATATCAGAACAGGAAGGAAGCATGTGAGAATCCATATTATTACCAATATTAAATAATGGGGATGAAACACAAACCATAATAGTAATGAATGCACAGGGTTTAGTCACGAGTAACTCTAAAAGGAAAATAGATTTCTTAGAAGAACTAACCCAATTTGAAAAAATAGATATATTAAATATAAGTGAAACATGGTATTCCCAAGAGACTGGCAGTGATGACCAGATAAAGGGTTTCCAAACTTATAGATCAGACAGAAAAAATAGGAATCAAGGGGGAACCGCAATATATGGAAGAGACATAAATCAAGGAAAAATATGTGAAAAATACAGCAACACAGAATGTGAATTGATTGCGGTAGAATTTAAATTTGAAAAACTAATGAATATTGTAGTTTACAGACCCCCAAACACTAAGGAGTTTGACATAATAATAGAAAAAATAGATGATATATGTAGAAACCATAAAGACTGGAATATACTCCTATCCGGAGATTTTAACTTTCCTTTCGTGGATTGGAAAGAACGGATAGAAGAAAGTGGTTGTATGTATACATATAAAAAAGATAGTAATAGTAGCGCAGAAGATAAGAGGCAATTTGAAAAGCTTCAAGATATGCTATTAGAACATAATATGCAACAAATAAACCACATTCCAACAAGAAAGGAAAATGTCCTAGATCTAGTATTTGTGAATGAGGTGAATTATGTTAAAGAAATAATAGTGTATAACACGGGAATTTCAGACCACAATGTCATAGAATTGATAGTTCATTCCAAAGCAAGTGATCACAGAATTAATAAAAGCACAAAACTTTGGGAAGGATATGGAAAATATAACTTTTACAGCAAGAATATAAAATGGTCAGAAATAAATGAAGAACTGAATAAAGAATGGAAAAATGTATTTATAAGTGATAATATACAGGTAAATACGGATATACTGTACAAAATACTGGAGAAAATTGTTGAAAAATATGTACCGAAAAAAAACAATAAACAAAAGACGTGCATACCAAGAAACAGAAGGATCTTATTTCAGAAAATTAAAAAGTGGAAGAAAAATCTTGCAAAAGAAAAAAATGTGTGGAAAATGAGGGAAATAAAATGTAAGATAGAAAATGCAGAACAAAAGATTATACAGTCGAAAGAAAATGAAAAAAGGGACTTAGAAGAAAGGACACTTCAAAATATAAAAAGAAACCCCAAAGTACTTTACTCCTATGCAAAAAAGATGAATAAAAGGAGAATAGAAATAGGCTCTCTAAGAATTGAAGGACGGCTAACGAATGAAAAAAAGGAAATATGCAACATATTAGCAGAAAAATATAAGAGTGAGTTCACGCCAAGAATTGCGAATGAGAATAATGAAACAGAAATGAGAGAAGAAAATGTTGAATATCTAACGGATATAGATATTAATGAAGCAGATATTGTCACGGCTATAAACGAAATTAAAAATGGATCGGCAGCCGGACCAGATGGAGTTCCAGCGATTTTGTTAAAAAAAACTGCAAACACTATCGCGAAGCCACTTGCAATACTGCTAAGACAGAGTATAGATATGAGCGAGATATATGTTAAACATAAATTAGCTTATATAACCCCTATCTTCAAAAGTGGATCAAGACTAGAGGCAAGCAATTATAGACCTGTTAGTCTAACATCACATATTATGAAAGTGTATGAGAGGGTAATAAAAAAGAAAATAATGAACCATTTGGTCAAAAATAATTTGTTTAATATGGGTCAACACGGTTTCGTACCTGGAAAAAGTACACAGACCCAACTGATAGCTCACTATGAAAACATATACAATAATATGATAAATGAAAAAGACACAGATGTGATCTATCTAGATTTTGCAAAAGCCTTTGACAAGGTAGACCATAACATATTGGAGAAAAAAATGAGAAAGCATAATATTGTGGGAAAGATAGGAAAATGGGTAAAAGAATTCCTGCAAAACAGAAAACAGATAGTGGTTGCAAATGACGAGAAATCAGATGAAGCCCAGGTAATATCTGGTGTGCCCCAAGGTACGGTATTAGCTGCACTGCTATTTGTTATTATGATCTCAGACATAGACTGTGATGTTGAAAACTCCGTAGTGAGAAGTTTCGCCGATGACACAAGAATAAGTAGAGAAATTACTTGTGATGAAGATAGGAACTCACTACAAAGAGATCTAAACAAAATATATGAATGGGCGGAGATAAATAGGATGGTATTTAACTCCGATAAATTCGAATCAATAAATTATGGAAACAGAGAAGGAATGGTGTATGCATACAAGGGACCTAATAATGAGACAATCACAAACAAGGAAGCAATTAAAGACCTTGGTGTAATTTTAAATAGGAATATGTTATGCAACGACCAAATAGCAACACTGTTGGCTAAATGTAAAGCAAAAATGGGAATGTTATTCAGACACTTTAAAACAAGAAAAGCTGAACACATGATTATGCTTTACAAAACTTATGTGCGTAGTACACTCGAGTACTGCAATGTGATATGGTACCCACACTACCAAAAGGATATTGCGCAAATAGAGAGTGTACAAAGGTCCTATACTGCTAGAATAGAAGAAGTTAAGGACCTTGATTACTGGGAAAGACTGCAATTTTTAAAACTATACAGTCTAGAAAGGAGAAGAGAACGCTACATGATAATACAAGCATGGAAGCAAATAGAAGGAATTGCTGAAAACATCATGATGCTTAAAGTATCAGAAAGAGCAAGCCGAGGTAGATTAATAGTGCCAAAAAGCATTCCAGGTAAACTGAGAAAGGCGCACAGGACATTAATCCACTACGCACCAGCATCGATAATGCAGCGACTATTTAATGTGCTGCCAGCTCATCTAAGAAACATATCAGGAGTGAGCGTAGATGCGTTTAAAAATCAGCTCGATAAATACCTAAGATGCATCCCAGACCATCCAAGACTGGAAGATGCAAAATACACCGGAAGATGTATTAGCAACTCTCTGGTGGATATAAGAGGTGCCTCACACTGAGGGACCTGGGGGAACCCAAACAAAAAATAAGGCAATAAGGCAATAAGGTAAGGCATTCATTACCTTCTTTAGCAGACAGTCATTTTACATTCTCTCAACATGGCCACACCACCTCATATCTGCTTCCACTCCACCATTTGCTGCAACAACAGACCCCAAGTATTTAAACTGATCCACCTCCTCAAGTAACTCTCCATTCAACATGACATTCAACCTTGCACCACCTTCCCTATAACCTTACTCTTACCCACATTAACTCTCAACTTCCTTCTCGCACAC
>NC_090752.1:84226886-84229386 GCF_036898095.1 Palaemon carinicauda
GAAGAGAACAAATTAACAATAAATCATTCTAAAAACAGTAACAACGTCAAAACAGACATGTCATATATAAACTATTAACAGCATCAAAAACAAATATGTCATAAATAAACTATAAAAAGACTCATGTCCGCCTGGTCAACAAAAAAGCATTTGCTCCAACTTTGAACTTTTGAAGTTCTACTGATTCAACCACCCGATTAGGAAGATCATTCCACAACTTGGTAACAGCTGGAATAAAACTTCTAGAGTACTGCGTAGTATTGAGTCTCGTGATGGAGAAGGCCTGGCTATTAGAATTAACTGCCTGCCTAGTATTACGAACAGGATAGAACTGTCCAGGGAGATCTGAATGTAAAGGATGGTCAGAGTTATGAAAAATCTTATGCAACATGCATAATGAACTAATTGAACGACGGTGCCAGAGATTAATATCTAGATCAGGAATAAGAAATTTAATAGACCGTAAGTTTCTGTCCAACAAATTAAGATGAGAATCAGCAGCTGAAGACCAAACAGGAGAACAATACTCAAAACAAGGTAGAATGAAAGAATTAAAACACTTCTTCAGAATAGATTGATCACCAAAAATCTTGAAAGACTTTCTCAATAAGCCTATTTTTTGTGCAATTGAAGAAGACACAGACCTTGTATGTTTCTCAAAAGTAAATTTACTGTCGAGAATCACACCTAAAATTTTGAAAGAGTCATACATATTTAAAGAAACATTATCAATACTGAGATCCGGATGTTGAGGAGCCACCGTCCTTGACCTACTTACAATCATACTTTGAGTTTTGTTAGGATTCAACTTCATACCCCATAATTTGCACCATGCACTAATTCTAGCTAAATCTCTATTAAGGGATTCACCAACCCTAGATCTACATTCAGGGGATGGAATTGATGCAAAGAGAGTAGCATCATCTGCATATGCAACAAGCTTGTTTTCTAGGCCAAACCACATGTCATGTGTATATAGTATAAAAAGTAATGGGCCAAGAACACTACCCTGTGGAACACCGGATATCACATTCCTATAATCACTATGGTGCCCATCAACAACAACTCTTTGAGATCTATTACTTAAAAAATCAATAATAATGCTAAGAAACAACCCACCCACTCCCAACTGTTTCAGTTTGAAAACAAGGGCCTCATGATTAACACGGTCAAAAGCAGCACTAAAATCAAGGCCAATCATACGAACTTCCCGACCACAATCAAGGGATTTCTGTACAGCATTGGAGATTGTAAGAAGGGCATCACATGCTCCAAGGCCTTTACGAAAACCAAATTGCAAACTAGGGAATAGATGATTACCTTCAGCAAACCTATTAAGACGTTTTGCCAGAAGACGTTCAAAAACTTTAGATAATATGGGAGTAATGGAAATTGGGCGGTAATCAGTGGGACTTGAGCTACCACAAACACATTTACATAGAGGAGTAACATTACCAATTCTCCAACTAGTGCTAAAAGCTCCTCTTCTTGCTAACTTGCGCAAAATAACAGATAACTTTGGAGCTAAGAAATCTGCTGTCTTTATAAAAAACAAAGGAAAAATACCATTTGGGTCTACACCTCCATAAGCATCAAGGTCCATCAACAGAGCTTTAATCTCACGAGATCGAAAAGCTAAACTAGTTAGTTTAGCCTCAGGAAAACAGGAATGAGGAAGTTCAAGTTTTTCATTACTCTGTTTACTGTCAAAAACATCAGCCAAAAGGGTTGCCTTTTCCTTTGGACAGTGAGTGACTGAGCCATCTGGTTTAAGTAAAGGAGGAACTGTTGCATCTACACCAAAGAGTGCAGATTTAAGGGTAGACCACCATTTATGTTCCTGAGTTGTACCAGAAAGTGTTTCTTTTATGGTTAAATTGTACTCCTTTTCAGTTGAGGCATAAACTCTCTGAGCAAAAGCTCGAAGCCGAGTATATATATATATATATATATATATATATATATATATATATATATATATATATATATATATATATATATATATCATCATCATCTCCTACGCCTATTGACGAAAAGGGCCTCGGATATATTTCGTCAGTCGTCATTATCTTGAGCTTTTAATTCAATATTTCTCTATTCATCATCTCCTACTTCGCGCTTCATAGTCCTCACCCATGTAGGCCTGGATCTTCCAACTCTTCAATTGCCTTGTTGACCCAAGCTAAACATTTGGTGAACTAATATTTCTTGGGAACTGCGAAGACCATCCCCAAACCATCTCTATCTACCCCTATCAAGATCTCATTCACATGTGCACTCAAGTAATCTCTCTTGTAGTTTCATTTCTAATCCTGTCCTGCCATTTACCTCGAAATACAATTCTGAAGGCTTTGTTCTCAAATCTAATCGATCAATTGGAGAGTGTTTCGTTGTCCTACCATGACTCATGTCCATAGAGTAACACCGATCTCATTAAACTGATATATAGTCGGATTTTTACATGTAATTTCGGGCAATGGCTAGGTCAAGTAAAATTTGG
>NC_090752.1:84234386-84236886 GCF_036898095.1 Palaemon carinicauda
CTCTCGCATCCCTGGCACAGAACCTGAAGGAAGAAAGCATCATCCCCGAGAGTACCTCAAAGATTAAGCTATGGCGCTTACTCCACAAAATGGGAATCGAGTATAAGACCACTCAGCGCAAGATGTATGTCAGAAAGGAGTCAATTGACATCATGTGCCAAAGGATACGTTCCCTGCAGGACCTTCAAAGACATAGGGAAGACGGCAGGGAGGTAGTGTACCTGGATGAAACGTGGTTCACAACCAGAATGAGCCATAACATGGAATGGGTGGATACCACGCAGCCTAATACCAGTGCCAATTACAGGCCGTCAGGTGCCACCAGGTTGAGGGGGAACGTTTCGTGGTAGTCGCAGGTGGTACAGCCGATGGCTTCATTGACGGTTCCTTCCTCACTTTCCCTGCTAAAAATACCAGCGGCGACTACCACGGGGAAATGAATGGCGATATATTCCTACGTTGGCTAACAACTCAGCTCCTGCCACTCCTGGAGGAGCCTTCGGTATTAGTGATGGACAATGCCCCATACCACAGTATAATGACAGGAGATAGTCGTTGTCCCACCACAGCTACCAGGAAATCTGACCTCATTAATGGTTACAGCGCAGAAATATATCCTTCCCGCAACATGCTACAAGACCTGAACTCCCTATACATATGCCGTCAAAATAGGCCAGAGCCTAAGTACAAGGTAGATAACACCATTCGAGAATGGGGGCCATGAAATCGTCCCGCCTGCCGCCCGCACATCCCGAGCTCAATGCAATCGAGCAGGTGTGGGGACACATGAAACGTTACGTGCGCTCCTCACTCCAACGTTTCACCCCGAGCCGACCTACATGCCAGATTAGAGGAGGCAAGGATCTCTGTCACTCCGCGATGTATGGGCAGGGGCAGTACGTCGATCACGAGCTTTTGAGGATAGTTATCGTTCAACAGATAACATGCATGACAGTATTGATCCTGTCATTATTAATCTTGACAATGACGCTGAAGATGAAGTTGACTTGCTATTAGAAAGCGATGAAGACTAAACAAAAAAAAAAAAAAAAATAAAAACATAAAAAAATAAACAAAAAAAAAACATTAAATATGAAAGTTATGCCCCTACCCACATTCGAGTCCCCGTCATCGGTCGATACCAATATTCAATCAAATTCAATTAGGGGGTGGGGGGGATATATGTGGCATTAGGTGAAATAAAGATTTGGTTTCCTCATTTCCTATGGATACCTATCATCTATGCTCATACCCAATACCGAAATATGCAATGATATAATTGTGTACAATTACATATTGTTCAAACTCAAAGACAATATATATATATATATATATATATATATATATATATATATATATATATATATATTTGTATATATATATATATATATATATATATATATATATATATATATATATATATATATATATATATATATATATATATATATTGCTATTTAGCAAACACTTTCAATTTCAGAAGCATGGGGCAAAAGGAAAAATTGGTTAAGCCTCTGTACAACTCCCCACATTAGTAGAAACTGACAGGCAGAGAGAGGGAGAGAGCAAATCAGTGTATAAATAGATATTAATAAGTTAACTGGAGGGTAACAACCACTGAACTGTTACATTTATACAACAGTGTCAATTATTATTAGACTGATAGAAAAAAAATCGTAAAAAAATATGTTTAAATCAAAGAAACATTCAGAGAGAGAGAATGAGAGAAGGAAAGACGTAGGGCAGGTGAGGGAAGAGAGGAGAGGGGAGGAAGAAAATGGGGGTTGGAGGTGAAGGGGGGTTGTAGGCAGGCGGAGCTCTTCCAACCTGGTGTTCGTTTTCTTGCTTGGCTAATGAGTTTTGCCTCTTGGTATAGGTACAAAAGTCTTTATTATTTACAATAAATGATTCATGATACTCCTATAAATTTCCTTACTGGGTGTAATACACTATAGTAAATTCTCGTACTGACACGAATGTTCGTTACAAAATAATTGCAAAAAATCGCACTGGCACTGTCCTGTCAAACCAACAGTAAACATAGATCCTTTTTGTCAACAAGTTGTTCGTGAGAATGGCATAGCAAATAACACAACAAATATATCATATAATTATAAGTTAGAATCATTATAATGATAGAATTAAGATCTGCAGAAATTATACTGAATTTAAGTTCATCCATAATATTTCGTGGTTCCCCTACCATCACCCCCCCCTTACAGCTCTAACAAGTACTTCCCCCTCCCACCGTCGTCCTCCCCCCTCCCGGCCGTTGCCCCTCCCCTATAACAACCAAACTCTTCTACACATTTGCTTTTGACTGTACAATAACGACACTAACACCCTCTTCCCATTAGTATTTTGCTTGCTTTGAACAGGAAGAAAAAATAAACAAAAATTAATTCGTCAAAGGGGTGGGCTAATAGAAACGTTAATGTTATTTTCCCTTTCTTCTTTTATGAAGAATATCCCCTATATAATAAACAGGAAGTGTCTGGGT
>NC_090752.1:84238652-84261152 GCF_036898095.1 Palaemon carinicauda
TTTTTATGTCCTACCTTCCCACACCTATAACACCTCTCTTCACGGATACCACTACCTAACCTAACTTGCTGCGTACTAGCACTTCTATCTCTCCAAACTTGATTTCCCTGTCTAAACCCGTCATTTCTCGGAATGGGTATTCCTACATTACTCACCCTAACACTTCTATCTACTACACTATCAGCTGCCCTCATTGGCCCTCTCATAACAGCATCTCTAAAACTACCAAATTCTGGCACACATTCCTCCATTCCAGTTCTTACACTCACAGATTTACTTTCTTTCATACACCTATCTAACTCGTAATCCTCAACTATCTCTAAAATATCATCCCAAGTCAATCTCTCTCTAGTCCATCTCATTTTCTCCTTCCGTTTCAAATTAATAAACTCACACACACTCTCTGGTACTGTACCCAAAAACTTCTTCATTAGTTCCTTATTTTCGTTTATTCCTTCGTCCCCATACTTCTTTCTAGCCAATGTTTCTAACCGACATACATACATCGAGATTGCTTCACCCACCTTCATTCGTGCTTCATCAAAATCATTTTTTCGCTTATACCTAACACTACCTTTCATACGTTTTACCTGTTCAATTATCCTATTCTTTACACTTTCATACTCAACCTCTCCTACACTCATTATCACCCCATACATCGTCAACAAATATCCTGACAAAAATTCTCCCAACTCCCTAGCCCAAACTCTCTTACTATCCCCATACTTAGCCTGACAAAACTTTTCATATTCCCTAAAGAAGTCATATACATTCCTACTGCTATGTTCATTAAACCTTTCACACCTAGGAACCTCTCTCATAAACACTGTCTTACAAACTTCCTCTACTTCATTCTCACTACTATCTTCACTGTCTACTCCCTTCTTGTTGCCTTCTTCTTCATTTGAATACAATGAATCTAATTCTACACTCAAAGTCCTATCTTTAACTATTCCCTTCTTACCCTTTTTCTTACTTACCACCTTCACCCATTCATGATCATCCTCACTCACACCCTGACCTTTCTTCTTTTCTTTCTTCGCATTATCTTTACCTTTCTTCTCCTTCTTCCTATCACCCTTCGTTCCAATCTTACTATGTCTAGGCCCTTTACTTTCAATATCACTATCACTACCGTCCCCATTATCACTTACCCTATCCTCTTCCACAATCAACCCGTTACCAGAAGCAGAAGCCACTCCTCCGACTGCACCTTCACCTACAACAGTTTTCATCATCCCCATTACTTGCCCTATCATATCTTCCATTCGTTTCTCCATTCGTTCCTCATTCTCTTTCATCCTCATCTCAAAACATTCTTCCACTTTCGCTACAGTTCCCTTTAACTCCCTAAGCTCCTTCTGCATCACCGCATTCTCCCAGTTCAACCTCTCATTCTCTACTAGCAACCTCTCCTCACGCTCCTTACTCAGCCGCAATTCCTCCCTCAAAACCCTTAATTGCTCCTCCATTTTTCATCAACCTTAATCCTAATTCCGTCCTTCGTCCAACAGTCCAGCTTCTATCCCACCTCGGCAGTCCCTGTTCGGGCGCCAAATTTATGTGGCGGGATGTCAACAAAAACAAACCCCCACACCTTTGATCACTCTTCTTTCAAAATATCCCACAACACAAACTTTCCCCTGACTCTACTTCAAACTGGACTCTTGGACAGAAGGAAAATGAAAACAAAACATAACCTTAACACTATATTCTTAAAAGTAAACGCAATCATAAACCAAAAAAAACACTTATCACGAATCATAAACAATATTAAATATAAACCGTAACACCATTCAAATAAAAAAACCCTAACAACTTAAAATTAACACACCCAAAACCAATATTTGTTTATGTGTGGACCACTTTGTCCACACAAGGGCCAACAGTCGTTAAAAGCCCAAAACCACAACTCTGCAGCAACGCCACAATATGGCAACACTTGACACTCAGTCAATACAAAAATGCTTTCATTGATTTAGTCCGTAAGCGTAATCATCATCATCATCATCCTCATCGGTATCATCATCATCAACAGCAATCAGAAGTAAATTCGGTCCGGGTCGTCAACAAATAAATCAATCTGAGCAGTCTTAAAACAATCTAATGCAGGCCAGGTCGTCAACTAAAGATCGGCATTCAAAAATAACTCTCCAAAGGAGGAATCGCGGCCTGCCAAAAAAAAGAAAAAAAAACGCTTACGAAAAGCAAAAAAAATACACAGCCGACTTCTTCTATCGTTCGATATCCAATGCTTTCGCCCAAGACATTCATCATCACCCTATCCTAGCTAAAAAGTAAACAAACAACCTCAATTATACCAACAATCTTTCCAACTTCAAACAATCATTCGCTAATTACCCTTTCCTCAGCGCGCACCGCGGACACACAAAACACGCACACACAAACGCACATACACACATACTCTCTTGCGCACGCGCGATCTAACAAAACGAAGCAAATGAAATTCTCTCTCTCTCTCCCTGACGAAACTAAAGCAAATAAACACGCTTTCTTTCTTTCTTGCGGTTTGACAAACTTAAGTAAATAAACACTCGCTCACACACACACACACACTCTCTCTCTCTCTCTCTCTCTCTCTCTCTCTCTCTCTCTCTCTCTCTAATGACAAAGCTAAAGCAAATAAAATGTCTCTATTTAACAATACTAAAACAACTCTCTCTCTCTCTCTCTCTCTCTCTCTCTCTCTCTCTCTCTGAGACAAACTAAAGCCAATACTGTAAACAATTTCTCTCTCTCTCTCTCTCTCTCTCTCTCTCTCTCTCTCTCTCTCTGACAAAACTTAAACACACTCACACTCTCTCTCTCTCTCTCTCTCTCTCTCTCTTGATTTGGCAAACAAAAAAAATAAATTAAAATAAAATTAATCCTCCACAATGGTGAGGTAGCAGACACTACAAGAAACTATCGAGCTTGAGCGGGACTCGAACTCCAGTCCAGTAGATCGTCTGGACGGGCGTTTACAATAGGCTCCCACAGCCCTACGTCTCTCTCTCTCTCTCTCTCTCTCTCTCTCTCTCTCTCTCTCTCTCTTTCCAGAGGTTGTCTCCAAAGAATTCCTTACCGTGTCTCGTCCTAAATCATTGCCAGCCTGACCTTTCTTCTCCAAAGGAATTCCAACTACCATCTCCCTCTCTTGCTCTCTTTGTCTCCCAATTATTACCCTTATTATCTTCCTTTTCCTTGACATAATTCGAGGTAGAAATAGAAATCTACTACCTCTCCTTTGCGCTATCCCATCCCCAGCTCTTCGGTTCACACTACCATATCTCTCTCTCTCTCTCTCTCTCTCTCTCTCTCTCGATCGATCGATCGATCGATCGACATTCCTCCTTTATTGCAAATATTTCCAATCCTTTTCTATTCTTCACTACTGTCTATTGTCCCTTCAAGCTCGGTAATACGATCCCCTGAAAGTGTCTGCAGCAGAGATGAGAATTTTTACATTGTTATCTTTTACAACTTTTGATATTTTCATAAACTTGCACTACTTTTTTGATAAATACTTTAACTTTCTCTAAAATAATATGATAATAACGGTTATCAATATATAGAAATTTTAATAAAGTGCCTTTCTTATTTCATTCGTTTTTAAAAGTTCAGTAATACAGATATATTCATTTGTACCGTGTGGAAGGTTAAGGTTGATTTTTGATTCACAAGTTAAAGAATGAATGTTGCTGTGACCTATTTCAAGACTTTTCCCAGAAAACATCACCAAGTAGAGAACCCGGAATATGTTCAGCAGATATTTTACAAACACTAGCCCATTTCAAACAGACACGCACACACATTATATATATATATACATATATATATATATATATATATATATATATATATATATATATATATATATATATATATATATATATATATATATATAAATCTAGCTACCATTATATTCCACATTCAACTTCCAAGCAAAAAAAAATAAATAAATAAATAAAATGCCATTACAAATCCTAATTCAGCAATGGAAATATGTGATGACGGGTCTCGAATATTGCATCAGCACAATAACTAACGACAATTACCACAGTACTGCCAAAGGAATTTATTATAACGTTATTGACCTAATAAAACAGTAATATGTATGTTAAATACAGGGACACTGGGGTCATAAAACCATTGTAATATTCGAAACGTCCTGTATGATTCCAATGACAGGTTTGTCGAAAACAATATTGCCATTTTGGATAAAAATTAAACGTTCGTTTGTGATTTATGCTATTAATTTTCAACAGTCCCTGGTGGTATAGACTATAGAGCTTTAGGGGTAAAATATATTAGTTATCATTAATTTATGTTCTTTTCATATTTCTAAATATCCTTTCCATCGTTTAACAGCAGTATATTCAGGCTAAGCCTTCAATGTCAATATACTTTTCCAATACAATAATAATCATAAAAATTACACCACTCTTGAACTAGGATCTCCCCTATTTAATAAAGAGCAAATGTCTGCCTCTCTCTCTCTCTCTCTCTCTCTCTCTCTCTCTCTCTCTCTCTCTATATATATATATATATATATATGTGTGTGTGTGTGTGTGTGTATAAATTTCTTTCCGGCCACACTCAGCGACATTGCCAAACGTATAACTACTAGGTCTCTCTCCCCATCCCTTGAGCAGGGGGGAGTTGGAATAGTCACATCTTGGTGAAAGGGGGTTCGCCGAGAGATACACTCGGAAACCACAATTGTTGGATTGTAATTAGAAAAGGGGGAGGAGATGAGAAGGGTTAAATATGTGTATGTGCACATCTAGACCTCATTTTAAACGGGTCGCGTACACTAGTAAAGAAAAATTTCGTAACTAGCAGCTACTTTTTTCCGGTCATCATCAGCTAAGCAAAATGCATTTATGAATTGTACTCAGACATTGTGGAAGAGATCGTCAATCCAAATATAAGAAAAATAGAGCGATCACATCTTACTTGATAGTGAATCATGGAAAGAACTAATTAACTTTCACCAGGAGAAGGTATAAAGGAGTAAGAGGTGAGGCAGGGAAAGGAACAGGATGATATCTATTTTTTCTGGCTTTACAAACTTCATATCTGTAGCTGTATTTATATAACTGTTGAGTGAGGATACCTTAACGTGGTGAAAGGGTTTGTGCATTGCCATGATCAACAAAGCTCTACTAGTCAGGGGTACCAATACCAGGTAGGTTTACTATGAGTGACCAGACAAAAGTCTCCCACCGTCAATATTCCGCAGTGGTCAGCGTTGTGATGAAAACTGGCCAAATTACAGACATGGATAAGGACATGTCTCAGATCATTGTCCTGCAGTGAACTCGAAACGGCTGTATTTGTTGTTGTTGATAGAAAAGTTTATTCCTTTTTCTCTCTTTTTATATTTTGGTCATTCAATTCCTTCAAAGATCCCTTTGCAATATGATATTCTTAGGGGTTAATCACTCATTAATGAGATTTTATCCTTTAGTAGGATGCTATTGTATTTATATTGTTATTATCTCATAAGAAGCGATAGCACCATCAGAATGAAAGTTTTGGATGCTTTTTATTCACTACGAAAAACCTTTAGTGTTTTCTTTTGAATACAGATTACGGGTTTAAATAAGTACATAAAGATTGTGCACTGGTCGTTTTCCTAATATCTCTTTCTTCTTTACAGAATCCTGGTTTTTGCTTACATTTTATCCTTTTATTCCCCCATTCTGTCTCGTTTCCTTCCTCGGAAGGGTTAATCTTAATAGAAACCATTATCAAATTTTAGCTTTCGTGATTAGAAAGTTTTACGTCTCTTTTTATTCATGGATATGCTATCGTAATCATCTTCAATTTAATGTCAGTTTTAATGTGTTCCAAATTTATCAATAGAATTTGATTTTCTTGTTACTTTTCAACATATTTTTATTTGATGGCAGTTTTAATATATGTCTCAAATTCATTAATGGGATTTGATTCTCTTGTTACGCTTTCTAGAGTTAATCGTATTGGTCTTGAAAAAAAAAAAAAAACCGCTAATAATTCCCTTTTCTCCTTCGACTTTTATCATTATTTCTTATATATCTTCAAATAAGAATGTGAGTCCTGTGAAAAAATTTTCTAGCGTTTTCAGTTCGTGTTTTACTCTCCGACCATTATTCCTCTCCTAAGAATATTTAGGATAATGAATTTTCAAGACATCACTGCCGAATATAAACAGAGAGAGAGAGAGAGAGAGAGAGAGAGAGAGAGAGAGAGAGAGAGAGAGAGAGAGAGAGAGAGAGAGAGAGAATCTCTGTATATCTAATAACATTAAAAGTATGCATTAGATTATACAAATTTTCTATATGTTCCTATCAAGGGAGGGGAGATCAATACTAAAATAGATTACTATTATTATTAATAGTTAAGCTCCTACATTAGCTGAGAAATCCGGATGCCATAATCCAAAGGGCTTAGGGAAAAGTAGCTTAGTGAGGAAAGGAAATAAATAAATTACAAGAGAAATAATGAACATTTAGTATAAGATGTTTTAAGAAGATATACAACATTAAAATAGATCTTTCATGCATAAACTATAAAGACAGATTTATGTCAGCCTGTTCAGCATAAAAACATTTGCTGCAATTTTGAACTTCTGAAGATAGTGACATACAAACTAGAAATGGGGTCCCAGTGATACCCTCTAACCTAAATAGTATTTAAGCCAGGACTCAAAGGAGAAAGTGAAAACCAAAATTAATTCCAGATTTCCAGAAGGTAACGCTTCAATTCACCTGAGTGCACCGCACCGGTCCTTGATGTTCGGCCCGAATTTCAGTTATTCGACACAAAGGCCCCTTTGAACGTAAGGTGATTTAGTTGAATCTCTCTCTCTCTCTCTCTCTCTCTCTCTCTCTCTCTCTCTCTCTCTCTCTCTCTCTCCTTTTGTTGTTTTACATCTCTTCTCATTTAATTTAGTTCTCAACAAAATTCAATCTAGTTAAAATGCATTTAGCATTCGGTAACAACCCTGTACAATGAAAATATATTTCATTATTCAACTCTCATTTTTGTCTAATACCACATATAAAAAAGCTATCCATTTCACTTTGGTCCTGAATTTGTCATAAGTTAAATTCAAAAGAATAATCTAAAATCGTATATTATCATTTTAACAAATCTTGAAAATAAACTTATCCCAGAAAAAAAGAAAGATTTTGATTGTTTCCATGGTGTAATACGATAATCTTACTCTGGCTAATACAACACTGGCGTGAAAGTAGATGCTTTTCAAAATCAGCAAAATCCTCCGACAATTATCTCAGGCCCATAAAAGTACCACGGGTAGCGTTGAAATTAGCTTTTGAAGACAGAGAGAGAGAGAGAGAGAGAGAGAGAGAGAGAGAGAGAGAGAGAGAGTAAATCTTATTAACCAATTCCTTTCTAAAGATTCTCTTCCAATCCTCTTTCCGTCCGGAGCTTAAATAGAATTGTCTGTGAAATAATTTTAAATATATCTCAACTTCCTTCCCGGACTTCGTCATTGTGTTATATTACCCGTTAGATACTCGTATATGTTTTAGGCCTACTGTAGGCGCCCTGGGTCTTATTACGGCTTAATCCTGGCAATGTGTTCTCGGATGCAATCACTTTCTGTTTTGATGGAAATTGGGACCACTTCCATCCAGGGACATTATAACGCAGTTGATAGATTTCTCCAGTACATAAGGGTCGACTGAAGCCGACTGCAGAGCATCAATCACACGAAGTCTCTCAAAATGCAAAGCTTCATTTACACGACGAGTCTCCCAGACTACAGAGCTTCAATTACACTACGAGTCTCCCAGACTACAAAATTCAATTCAAGAGTCTCCCAGATTGCAGAGCTTCGATTACACGACGAGTCTCCCAAACTGCAGAACTTCGATTCATGAGTCTCCTAGATTGCAGAGCTTCAATTTAAGAGTCTCCCAGAATGCAGAGCTTCAATTCAAGAGTCTCCCAGATCGCAGAATTTCAATTACACGACGAGTCTCCAAGAACACAAAGATTCAATTAAACGAGTCTTCACACTGCAGAGCTTCAATTCAAGTGTCTCCCAGATTGCAGAGCTTTAATTACACGACGATTTTCCCAGACTGCATATTTTCAATACAAGTCTCCCACATTGCTGAACTTCAATTTCATGATGAGACTCCCACACTCCAGCTTCAATTACACGACGAATTTCCCAGACTACAGATCTTCAATTACACGACGAGTCTTCCAGACTTCAGAGCTTCAATTACATGATGAGACTCCCAGGCTCCAGAACTTCAATTATACGACGAGTCTCCCAGACTTCAGAACTTCAATTACACGACGAGTCTCCCAGACTTCAGAGCTTCAATTACATGATGAGACTCCCAGACTCCAGATCTTCAATTACACGGCGAGTCTCCCAGACTTCAGAGCTTCAATTACATGATGAGACTCCCAGACTCCAGCTTCAATTACACGACGAATTTCCCAGACTACAGATCTTCAATTACACGACGAGTCTCCCAGACTTCAGAACTTCAATTACATGATGAGACTCCCAGACTCCAGACCTTCAATTACATGGCGAGTCTCCCAGACTTCAGAACTTCAATTACACGACGAGTCTCCCAGACTTCAGAACTTCAATTACATGATGAGACTCCGACTCCAGATCTTCAATTACACGGCGAGTCTCCAAGACTTAAGAACTTCAATTACACGACGAGTCTCCCAGACTTCAGAGCTTCAATTACATGATGAGACTCCCAGACTCCAGATCATCAATTACACGGCGAGTCTCCCAGACTCCAGAGCTTCAATTACATGATGAGAATCCCAGACCCCAGATCTTCAATTACACGGCGATCTCCCAGACTCCAGAGCTTCAATTACATGATGAGACTCCCAGACTCCAGATCTTCAATTACACCGCGAGTCTCCCAGACTCCAAAGCTTCAATTATGTGACAAATCTCCCACAATCCAGAGCTTCAATTACATGATGAGACTCCAAGGCTCCAGATCTTCAATTACACGGCGATCTCCCAGACTCCAGAATTTCAATTACATGATGAGACTCCCAGACTCCAGATCTTCAATTACACGGCGAGTCTCCTAGACTCCAAAGCTTCAATTACGTGACAAATCTCCCACACTCCAGACCTTCAATTACATGACGAATCTCCAAGACATCAGAGCTTCAATTACACGACGAATCGTCCTGACTGCAAAGCTTCAATTACATGAAGTCTCCCAGAATGCAAAGCTTCAATTACACGACAAGTGTCCCAGCAGTATTCCTTCTCTTATCATGAAGCATTTATGATTTTGGAGTAGACGGCCAGGAGCTGGGGCCTAGGAGGCCACTCTGCGTCCAATAGCTACTGGGGAGAAAACGCTAGAGTCACTATAAGTAAATGAAAATGGTTTGGAGAACAGGAGAGAAACGATTTGAGAACGGGGACAAAGTAACAGAATACAAAGTAAGTGCAGCTTAAGGCCTCTGGAACGCAGCAAAAACCCTGAAGTAATACCTACAGTACAAAGCCCCTTTGCTGTACACTGACAAAACTAATAATCCACACAGCCCCCTAACCCTTAGTCCTTATATTTGGTGCAGTTCCTAGCCAAAGACTTAGAAGAGACATCTCTTCAAAAGAAAAGGCCAAGACATTGACACATTGTGGGACACAAACGTATTCAAATCTGTCACAAAAGCAGCTCTTTAGCTGCACTGCTCTATCTTCCCAATAGAGAAGCCTCCAAAGATCTTGAGTAGGTATGCACGTGAAAGTGCTCAGTAAGCTAAGTCGCTCGTTTAAAAGATGACGAAGCCACTTACTTATCAAAACCATTAAAATACTGGCTAGAGATGAGTTCAGTTAATGGCTACACATTCACTCAAAATTATTGTAAAGTTATTCATTCTATCACCTACTGTTCATTCTGAATTAACCTATTAACTTTGACTAAATTTAAATAAAATTGTCTAAGTAGTTTAACGTTAAATGTTAATAATTCATTCAACTACAATTTAATATCAAGTAAATTATCTACTCAAGTTTCATTTAAATGAGACTAAAATGCTCACTCAAATCACTTCAAATTATTAGCAAATTATTGACTCATCAACTGAAATGGCATTATTCAATTATTTATAATGAAGCTTACAACACAAGAAAAATTCTAAGGGAATATTTCAGAATTTTCTCTTATGAATTACCTTTTAAATTGGACAACCATCCTTTTCCATTGTTGTTTGAAGGCTTTGTCGGATATCTATATTCTCTCTCTTTCACCGAATCAATTACCTAATTTATATCCGGGGATAGTATATGGATATTTATTTGTTTAAAGTTAAAAAAAAAACAATTAATATTTAGATATAGTTATTGAAATGAGGAATATCATTGCCTCCATGAAGGATCAATATATAGTCAATTGAATGTCCTTGAATTTCAAAACTACTTCGATCAAAGTTAACAGACCACCTAATACGTTGACTTTACCTTTCAGATAAAATTACTTCGGAGAGAAAATCTGTGTAATTCGTATTTTCCTCCATCCCAAAGTTCGACGGAAGATTTCCGACCTTCGCCTTTCGCCGAATTTTATTTTCTCTTCACAAAATTGGCTTTTCAAAATGTCCGATTGATCTCGAAGCGAGTTCTAGAAAAAAAAATATACTTTCTTTTTATCGCTTTTTTTACTTTTGCTGTTTCATCAAATTGTAGGAGCGCGCTTTAGGAATACTGATGAAAACGGATTTTGGGAGGAAAAATTATCATGGTTTTCTTTTTATAAAAATCTTTTGGCTTAGTTGAGAAAAATGTATTTCTTCTACTTCATTAATATCAAAACTTAATTTCTCTCTTCTTCTCCTGGGTCATTCACCAAAAAGGGTTTGCATTAGCCATGCTACTCCTGTTCTTTGGCACACGCAGGCACACTATTCTACCCGTTTCCTTATTTCCTTTCCTCATTGGGTTATTTTCCCTGTTGAAGACCTTGGGCTTATAGTATCCTGCTTTTCCAACTAGGGTTGTGGCTTAGCTAGTATTATTTTCATTATTACTTGCTAAGTTACAACCCTGGTTGGAAAAGCAGGATGCTATAAGCTTAGGGGCCCCAACACGGAAAATAGCCCAGTGAGGAAAGGAAAGAAGGAAAAATAAGTTTTTTTTGAGAACAGTAACAACGTTAAAATAAATATTTCCAATATACTCTATAAAAAACTTTAAACAAAACAAGAGAAAGAGAAATTAGATAGAATAGTGAGCCCGAGTGTACCCTCAAGCAAGAGAACTATAACCCAAGGCAGTGGAAGACCATGGTACAGAGGCTATGGCACTACCCAAGACTAGAGAACAATGGTTTGATTTTGGAGAGTCCTTCTCCTAGAAGAATCGTAGTACTTCTTTACCCTAAAGCAAAAGCTTTCGTCTACAATGATGAAGTTTCTTATCCCGTCTCTATGACCAATGGGAAAATATTTTCTCTTCTTTGAAAAATATAATTAACTTTAAGATGTTCAATTGACCTTGATTCAACTGCTCTCCTAGTTTAAACCCAATGCCTTCCACATAAACGTCCCTCTATTGGCCTTAACTGTTTTGTTTATCTTAATGACTGGGTCTGAGGCTTCGATATTTTCTACAGGTTATTTTCTGTCTATTCTCGAGAAATTCAAGAGATGCTCATTCCCACGAACTAATACCCAATTGCATAATCCATTGATTTGACCAAAGTTCTAAAAACAGCAATAATTAGTCTTGTTTTTATACATGTTCGATTTGCTCGTAACCTTGAGTGATTCGTCCTTCTGGTTTCATCTTAAACTGTTCTATTGAATATGGCAGTTAAATACCAACATTCCTTTGTACCCTTCCTGTTCTTGGCTTTATACCTACATGGGAACTTTTAAACTTTATTCAGAGACTTTAGACCTGGCAATCTTCTCATGCCTTCTCAATGACTTCTCATGCAGCCTGTCTCTTCCCAGTTTACCAAATATCCCTCTAACATATGTTACCCCGAAAAATCTTTTTATTTAAATTAACTTATTTGTTTGTAACATATTTTACTCTAAGAAAATCCTTTTATTTAAGCTAACTTATTACTTTTTTTTCTTTTGCTTATGAGAGGTAACCTTCATAGCCTAGTTAAGTGCATTATTATGTTTTTAAGTAAAAGTTCATTTGTTTAACGCACGCTTTCCACATAACTGTGATTCTGAAATAAAAATTTACTTGATACTAACGAACTCCAACTTCTATTCCTTTTAAGAAAGCCATTGTGAAGGTACGTAAGTCATATTAAACTTTTTATTTTTCAAATCGACAACAATACATCGCCATAGCTTTCTAATAATATGATGCCTCTTCCATCTCTTCTATATTAACAGACATCTAGAGTTATTCCAACCTTTGATAGCAATTTCAAGATATCTGAAGATTTTTTTTTTATATTGCATTTCTCTTTACTATGGAGACTTTTCAGATTTTTTTATTAGACTTTTTTCAGCCATTAGTCTAATGATTTGATATAGTTTCCTCTAAAAAGATCAGTATTCTTCATTTTCCTCTAAAAAGATCAGTGTTCTTCATTTTCCTCTAAAAAGATCAGTATTCTTCATTTTCCTCTAAAAAGATCAGTATTCTTCATTTTCCTCTAAAAAGATCAGTGTTCTTCATTTTCCTCTAAAAAGATCAGTATTCTTCATTTTCCTCTAAAACGATCAGTGTTCTTCATTTTCCTCTAAAAAGATCAGTATTCTTCATTTTCCTCTGGTCAAAATAATCCTTTGCTAACTTAATATTGTCCTGGATACTGTTCAGTACTGGCATGGTTAACCACAATTGATTTTTTTCAAAGACTACTTTTATAGTGTTTCAGTAAATCAAATACGGCCTTTTCCTTCGAGTGCCAAGGTATGAAATTCTGGACCCACTGCTTGTTTACCAAAATTCAATAGCTGCCGATTTCTCAATCCTTTTCGCGTCAAGTTCACTCTTTTCTTTTGTCCTTCTCGGCCTTTTCTTTTCCTCCACACGGTTTAGTTAACTAAATCCCTTAAGTTACTTGAATTATTGGTTTTCTCCTACAAAAATAAAATGTAGAACCATTTCCTTTATAGGGGATATTGCTAAATCCCCCTAGTTTTCGTGAGAGAGAGAGAGAGAGAGAGAGAGAGAGAGAGAGAGAGAGAGAGAGGAGAGAGAGAGAGAGAGTTCGCGAGTTCGCATCAGAGACCTATTAGAAATATAAAGGTCTACGTTCATAACAATATATTCTGGCGTTTTTTTATCAGTCAGCTAAACGTCAGCAGAAATCATTGTCAAATATTTTCAAGAAAATAGAAAAGAAAAAATACTCTATATATATATATACATATATATATATATACATATATATATATATATATATATATATATATATATATATATATATATATATATACATACATATATATATATATATATATATATATATATATAAAACGGATTTTGAGCGAAGCGAAAAATCTATTTTTGGGTGAGATGGCCATGTCGTCCTGATGGAAGTTCCTATAGGGTAGCTTCCTAGGGTATATTACAACTACGGCGATATTCCCAGAGAATTTACCTTAAGGTACCCAGAATTCTAACTCCTGGAGCGAATATCCCTAATGAAAGGGATATCGCGACATATCAGAGGACGTATTCTTGACACGCCACATGGCAATCTGCACCCCAAACAGAGATAACACATCGAGGGGTCAATTGGCAAGAAATGAAAACGGGAAAGAAAAAGGGGGAGCCGCTCCCAAGGCTCCCTCTTCTCCAGTTTCGTAAGCGTGCCTGGCGCCAATCCTGGCGCCATCTGTATTCCTTGTAGCGTACACGAGGTGCTACAGATACTGTATGTAGGGAGGGGTCCTACAGCCCTTTCATAGAAAGGGAAGAGCAGGTCCATCAGGACGACATGGCCATCTCACCCAAAAATAGATTTTTCGCTTCGCTCAAAATCCGTTTTTTGGGCTCAAGCCATGTCGTCCTGATGGAAGTATACCAGAGCATTACTGTATCTGTGGATTCTCAGAACGTGCCGTACTCCCCGGAGGCAATTTTTCCCGGTCGACTAGACCTAGAGACCTAAGATGTTACCGTTATACATCTTTTCAACTAACCATAAACCATGTTAGAGCTTCCTGCCCCCTACAGGGAAGAGTCCTACTAGACTCTGGAAAAGTCTCGAAGAGTACATATACCTATGTATGAATACCAGGCAAGCTAATATAGTGGTCTCACCCTATATTAAGTAAAGCATAGTTTGTAAAGAACCACTGCGTCAATATGAAATATCGACCAGTTCTCCGCACAATACTTGTATTGGACAAAGGTTTATATCCGCATAGGAGGAAACTTGTAAAACCGCCACCGTCCCCCTCTGGGACGGAGTCCTCCCGTTAAGGGAAAGCATAAACCAATGCAACATAGCTTGCCTAAAGGAACAATTCTATTAGAATTATCCCAGATAAAGTACATAGAATGAAGGCTCAATTATACCTATAAATTGACACAGGTGAAGGAGACGCAAGGTTCTCAAGAACAAGTTTATTGACAAACAATAAATAGACAGGTTAACAACAATTATATATATATATATATATATATATATATATATATATATATATATATATATATATATATATATATATATATATATATATATAAGAAGAGGATAACCCAAAACTTTAAGCATAAGTATGATAGTAAACAGAACTTGTTTATCTGAAAGAAAAAACATTATTGCCACTTTTAAGATACCGAGGTATCAAAGTCATAAAAGTCTGTATTACAAATCAATCACATTAGCGTTGGAAAACGCTCGGCACACATGTCTGCACTTATGCTAGGTTCACCTTTGGAAATGGAACAGTCTACGTGGGCAACTCAGTGCCCTCACTTAGTTTGTAGTACCGTATGTAACTACACACTCACCCTGGAATTAATCGTCCCAATTAAAACCACTGTTCCTCGCAGAGTTAAACAGTAGGGTTAACGACGCGACCCACTGCTACCACAGATCCCTTTAGTTCCTCTACTTGCTTCGCATAGTGGCGAAAGAACACTCTGGAAGACTTCCAGCCAGTGTATGAACGGAGATGTTCAAAATCCATACAATTAAAGAAATTTAAGGATGAGGCAACTTTCCTCGGATCGTGACCTGCGGGTGTACTGTCAGGATCCGCTCTGCGAATAAAATATGTGATTTTCGCTCTGGGTTGATTCAGAGATAAATTTGAGCCTGATGTTTCTCCCCTGAATAGTTGACCACCCTTGAAGTCTGAAGTTCTACGAAGATAGACCTTTAGGCATTCTACTGGACATAGAGATGCATCTTCTTTCAGAGGGCAGATTCTCCAGGGACCCTACCTGTTGGTGGGTAACTCATTCTTGGCGAGAAACGTAGGATCCGGAAACAGGTTCAGTTCTCCCCCATCCAGGAACTGAACACGACCTGCCTCTCTCAAGAGGGCTACAATCTCACTAACCCTGGCACCGGACGCGAGTGCAAATAGGAAAATAACTTTTTGTGTCAAATCCTTTAACGCACACTCCTCATTGCTCAACAGAGAAGCGAAATGAAGAACTTTGTCTAAAGACCATGAAATGGGCTTTGGAGGTGCTGAAGGTCTGAGCCTAGCGCAGGCTTTCGGAACTTTATTAAAGATCTCGTTACCGAGGTCGACCTGGAAGGCATATAGAATGGGTCTTGTCAAAGCAGACTTACACGCCGAAATCGTGTTAGCTGCCAACCCTTGACCATGGAGGTGGATGAAGAAAGATAAGCAGAAGTCTGTCGAGATCTCCTGCGGATTCTTCGCCTTGACAAAGGCCACCCATTTTCTCCAAGATGACTCATATTGCCTTCTAGTAGATTTGCACTTATATTCCTCTAGGAAGTCTATGCTGGCTTTCGAAATCCCGAAACGCTTTCTCACCTCTAGGGAGAGAAAATCATGAGCTGCAGGGTCCGGGTTTTCTGTAATGAAGCGCAGACAGTCGACTTCTGGACTCGCTGGGTCAGAACTGGATCTGGTAGCGGTACAAACTTCAGCCGTAGTTCCAATGCCAGGGGGAACCACACGCTGTTCGGCCACTTGTGGGCCACTATTGCCGCTACCCCCTTGAAGGATCTCAGTTTGTTGAGGACCCTCAACAGAAGGTTGTGAGGAGGGAACAGATAAATCCTGGACCATCTGTTCCAGTCGAGGGACATCGCGTCCACTGCTTCCGCTAAGGGGTCCTCGTACGGGGACACGTACAGGGGCAACTTCTTGTTGTCTTTCGTCGCAAAGAGGTCTATCTGCAGTTCTGGGACTTGATTCAGAATGGAGGAGAATGATCCTGCGTCTAAGGACCATTCCGACTCTATCGGTGTGAACCTGGATAGAGCGTCCGCTGTCACATTGCGGACTCCTTGAAGGTGAACTGCCGACAGGTACCACTTCTTCTTTTCCGCCAATCGGAAGATGGCCAACATCACCTGGTTGAGAGGTGGTAACCTCGATCCTTGTCGGTTCAAGCATCTCACAACTACCTCGCTGTCCATCACCAACCTTATGTGGATCGAGTGACGCGGGGAGACTTTCTTTAAGGTAAGGAGCACTGCCATAGCTTCTAGAAAGTTTATGTGAAAGGTCTTGAATAGCTTGGACCAAGTCCCCTGGACTTTTTTCCGATGAGAGTGACCTCCCCATCCCTCCTTCAAGGCGTCTGAGTGAATCGTCACCGACGGGGGAGGTGGCTGAAGAAGAACCGACTTCTTTAGATGTCTGGCTTGGGACCAAGGCCTGAGAAGAGTACGTAGCCGAAGCGGAACTGGTCTTCTCAGATCTCTTCGCGCGTTTGATGCATAACTTCTCCAAACTCCGGTTGCATCCTTTAGCTGTGCTCTTAGCACTGGGTCTGTCACCGAAGCAAACTGGAGAGAGCCCAGTACCCTCTCCTGTTCGCGTCTTGATATCCTTTCGGAATCTAGAAGTCTCTTGACAGAACCCGCTATCTCCTTCCTTTTCTTCGCCGGGATGGAGAAACGGTGTGACATTAGGTCCCAGTGGATTCCCAGCCACTGGAACTTTTGAGATGGAGAAAGTCGAGACTTTTTTCTGTTGATCTTGAAGCCTAGATACTCTAGGAACTGGATCACTTGACTGGAAGCTTGCAAGCATTCTGTCTCGGATGCTGCCCACACCAGCCAGTTGTCCAGGTAGGCTACTACCTGAATTCCCTTTAGGCGTAATTGTTTGAGAGCTACGCTCGCAAGCTTCGTGAAAATCCTTGGGGCTATATTTAGCCCGAATGGCATGGCTCTGAAGGCGTATAGTCTTCGTTGTAGCTTGAACCCTAGGTAGGGGGAGAGTCGACGGTTGATTGGAACGTGCCAATAGGCGTCTGACAAGTCTATGGAGACGGAATATGCCCTCTTGGGCAGTAAGGTCCTTATGTGTTGCAGTGTTAGCATCTTGAATTTGCAATTCACTATGAACTTGTTGAGTGGCGACAAGTCCAGAATGACTCTGAGCTTTTCCGAGTCTTTCTTGGGAACACAAAACAGCCTCCCTTGGAATTTGATGGACTTCACCCTTCGGATCACTTTTTTCTCCAACAGTTCTTGAACGTACTCCTCCAGAACGGGGGTGGAGTGTTGGAAAAACCGAGGGCACGGGGGTGGAGTGCTGTACCAGCTCCAGCCCAGTCTGTTCTTGAGTAGGCTGTGGGCCCAGGGATCGAAGGTCCACCGATCCCGAAAATTCTGAAGTCTCCCTCCTACCGGCATCATCTCACTTGGACTGCCGTCCTGAGGTCTTGCCTCCCTGACCGCGACCACCCCTGAATCCCCTTCCCCTTGAGGGGCGCCTAGACGAGCCTCTGGCTGCTCCTCTAGGCTTTGCTCGAAAGGAAGTAGACTGCCCTTCGAACGTTGGGGTGAATGCAGTGGACTGTGTCGACACGGCCTGGGGTACCTCCTGGAATGTGGTCGGGGTTTGTGCCACCATCTGGTGCACTGAAGGCAATGGCAATTGCAGTTGCTGTTGCTGTTTAAGAGGCTTGGCTGGCCGAGACGGTAGCCTAGTCCTCATAGTCTTCCTCTTTGGTTGAGGACCCTCATCCGGGGAAGACTTTCTTTTGATGGCCAGGCCCCACTTTTGGAGAAGGTTTCTATTCTCCGTGGCGGCCCTATCAACAACTTCTTTGACCAATTCGGTAGGGAAAAGGTCTTTGCCCCAAATGTTGGAGGAGATTAGTTTCCTTGGCTCGTGCCTCACCGTAGCCGAGGTGAACACGAACTCCCTACAAGCTCTCCTCGCCCTGACGAAGCTATAAAGATCCTTCGTCACTGTGGCCAGATGAGTCTTGGCCACTACCATGAACATTTCATGGACCTTGGGGTCACTTGCCATCGTCTCAAGAGTAGTCTGAAGAGACATTGAGGCAGCCAGTCTTTCTTTTGTCTCGAGCTCTCTCCGCAAAAGAAAGTCAGACAGCTTGGGGAGGTCCTCGCCGAACTGACGTCCGGCAATATCAGCCTCCGACTTCCCAACTGAGAAGGTAAGATGGACGTCCTTCCAGTCTTTGTGGTCCATAGGCAGGGCCAGCGACAAGGGTTTACACTCCTCCAGGGAAGGGCAAGGCTTGCCGGCCTCGACTGCTTTTAGTACAGCCGCAAACCCTTTCTGTAAAAAGGGGAAGGCTCTAGCAGGAGAGGACACAAAGGAAGGGAGCTTCTTACTCAATGCAGCTACCTTTGAGTTCGTGAAGCCCCTCTCTTTCATCGAGGATGAAAGCAAAGCTTGAGCCTTAGCATGGTCCATCACTATGACCTCCTTCGGCTCTGTCTCCTCCTTTGAAGCTGGTTCCTTCCTCAGCCGGACATAACAGTCCGGATATGACCCCTTGCTGGGCCAGAATTCCACCTCCTCTAGGGGAACTGAACCCAACTTATCCGAGATGACGATCTTTCCAGTCGTCATCGGCATGTGCTCAGCATACCTCCATGGGTTAGCATCTGAGCACAAGGGAAGGTCTTTCACATTAAGCCTTTTCTGGGGCCCATGTGATGCTGCAAGCCTCTGCATCTGCAGTTCCATTGCAGCCGCCTTCTCCTGATTCTCCTTCTGCATTTGTTGGATCATTCCAACAATGGAGGAGAGGGCCTGTCCCAGCTCTACTGGGAGAGCGGACGATGTTGAGGGAATAGGCTCCGGGATCTGAACCGGAGTAGCCGACACCTCGTCGGCCTCTTCCTCTACAATGTCTGGGGCTTGAACTTCATCCTGGCCTCCTGCCAGGAGGTCTTCCTCCAGACGCTCGTCCACGTCAGACATCCTGTCATCCAACTGGATGTCTTGCCAAGCGACCGCGACTTCAGCATCCACCTGGATCTGAACTTGGGGGATCTCCTCTTGAGGCTGGGGAATCACTGCATCAGCTGATGCCCTAGGGAAAAGATACGCCCTCATCTTCTCACTTGGAAGATAAGGTCCAGAGGTGTTCTTCTGGAAGCCCCTTACCCAGGTACGAAGCTTCTCCCTTGCTATATCCCTTGATTCCGCCGTCCTAGGGGAATCAAAGGCCTCAGTAATCAGGTTAGTGCACACGGTACATACCTGAGGGTCCCAATACTGGAGATCACCCTTGGAGACAGCGCATGCTGCGTGCCTCCTACAAAACTCATGTCCGCAGAGGTTCTTACTGCGGACGTTGCAGAAAACACTTCCGCACTTCGGAGGGTCCTCCTGTAAAGAGAAGAAATTTCCATGAGTATCAAGTGAACTACGTATCACTGGATATGCACAGTTTAGCATAACAATTCAGAAAGGAAAGACACACACTTGTGTTTCCTTCACAACCAATTGTTGCGGCCTTCCAGATAATAAAATCGTATGGTTAATCTCCTCTAGAATAACCAATGAAAAGTTTCCAGAGGAAACAGGTGTAGCTCACACCTAAGCAATGATTTTAAAATCCTGGATAATAGACAAGAAAGAACTCACTTTCTTATCTGTAAGGCAACAGCAAAGGGCTGTGCAAGACAACACAAAAGTGTTAGAACACACAGTGCTGTACCCAAAACTTATACTATAGTTTTCTTCTTACAGTATATGTTATACTGAAGAATACTGGTACAGTATAGAAGGTTATGTGCCGGCCGGCACACACCATAACTAGCTTTAAAGTATACTACTTAACAGCTATAAGGCGGCAGAACGCTGGTTCAAATGCATGTGCCAGCCGGCAGTAACTGCCAGCCGGCAACAGCCAATGTCGGCTACACAAGGTAGTACCCGGCTGCCGGCCACTGCTCCTAGCGACCGGCAGACAAGGGCTGACATTAGCCGGCCGGCAAAGGTAAACAACCGATGCCAGCCAGCAGCAAAAGAACCAGAGGACTACGACTGCCCGGCTGCCGGCCTCATAGGCCGGCAGCCGGGTCGGGTACAGCACTAGAAGAAAACAGAATGGATGCCGGGATAAGAGCGTAAACTACCTCCAAGCCCGGCAATCCGAAAGAGTGCATATAAGGAAGGGGAGAATCTAATTCAGGCTTCCTGACCAATGCCGTCTGGCTCTACAGGCAGGCATGGATGAGGGACCAAGGGAGGTCCGGGCAGCACTCAAAGCAGAAGACCCTTGCCGGCCGGCAGACTCTGCCGGCCGGTAAGGGACTGAGTCAATTCCACATCCTAACCTATCCTAGGTCCAGATGTAGAATGACGTACAGTACTGTAATGGCTAGGCCATTACGGAGATAGAGGGGGAAGGGACAAAAGAGGGTCCTACCAACCTTGCTTTAGTGAAGGATCACCCGCAGCCAAGAAAACTCATCTTAGCCTAAGGGAGATCCAAGGAGGGAGGCCAGCAATACTTGCCAGCTCCCAAAGAACCAAAGCAAGGAAGGTGTTGCTACTCCCAGGGAAAGGATCTTATCCTCCCACCGAGAACAGCAACAAGGACTAGTCTGCTAGATCACAAAAGAAGGAATCATCTCGTACAGAAACCTTCGGTAGTGACCTAAGGAGGCTAAGCCTCCTATGTCTGTGTCAGGCCAGCGAGGGAGACTCTACCCCAAGCCAGACAAACACAGACTCAGACTAAAAAACTCTGTTGTTCTGTCCCTCTCTGAAACCAGACTTACTGGAACAGGAAGGTACAGTAACACCCCAGTATAGTTTTATCGAAAGTTAATTCAGATAAACCACTTAGGGATAAGCCCAAGGCTTAAACAGAGGGAAAGGAATTGCATACCTTCTCCGAAGAAAAGAAAGCAACCGGGGAGTATGAGAAAGTATACTAAGGCTCCATAAGCAGCTTAGCCTAGGCACCAAGAGAATCGATTACCTAAATCACCGAAACTCACTCGTATACTATCTTGGAAATATTCAACATAATCTTAAATGTATAAAAAACAGCCTAAAGCTTCAATAAAATTTTAATACACTCGGAAAACCAAAATCATGCAGGAAGTACTAGGACCAAACGACTAGGCTACATGGCCTAGCGTAGGCCAAAGTTGGCGAATACTTCGCCAAAATAATACTAAAGCACGAAAGGAAATCCTATGTAACGCTAAATAGCTAAAATTTATTAAAGCAAAACAACCGGGAATGTCGCTCTGGCTAACTAAAACACATACCTAGCGAGCGACAGCGTCCATGACGCCTCCGGTAGGCAACGGCTCTTGTAACAAAGATTAATACTATTAATCACACAAAAATTTACCAAGAGCCTACATTTATACATAAAAGAAATGGTACTCAACTTATCAGAGGCCGACGAAGTTGGAGAAGCCATGAAAAGCTGAATAAATCCAAGATTTGCGAGAAACACAGGAAAAAACACCGAGTTGTTAAGCTACGCAAAAAGGAATACAGATGGCACCAGGATTGGCGCCAGGCACGCTTACGAAACTGGAGAAGAGGGAGCCTTGGGAGCGGCTCCCCCTTTTTCTTTCCCGTTTTCGTTTCTTGCCAATTGACCCCTCGATGTGTTATCTCTGTTTGGGGTGCAGATTGCCACGTGGCGTGTCAAGAATACGTCCTTTGATATGTCGCGATATCCCTTTCATTAGGGATATTCGCTCCAGGAGTTAGAATTCTGGGTACCTTAAGGTAAATTCTCTGGGAATATCGCTGTAGTTGTAATATACCCTAGGAAGCTACCCTATAGAACTTCCATCAGGACTACATGGCTTGAGCCCAAAAAAAAAAAAAATATATATATATATATATATATATATATATATATATATATATATGTATATATATATATATAAATAAAATAAAAAGTTTCCGTAACATGCAGGTACAATGAATAAAGAATAACGAAAGTCTTATCTGTTGTATCTACCCATTTCATCATTTTCTTTTAAACGAAAAACCACCTTTTACAGTTGATGAACAATAGGTCGCTTTCTCGCGAGATCGAGACTGCAAGCAAATTATTCTCTTGCGTCACAAAACTGCTTCGTTATT
>NC_090752.1:84266152-84288652 GCF_036898095.1 Palaemon carinicauda
TTATTTTGGTGGGAGCTTTCGACAAATGAGAGAGAGAGAGAGAGAGAGAGAGAGAGAGAGAGAGAGAGAGAGAGAGAGAGAGAGAGAGAGAGAGAGAGAGAGAGAATTCTTTTTAGAGATGCTTACAGACAAAGACCTATTCAAAGTATGCTGAGTTCCGCAATGAGTCCGTAATTCCTACGACACTCCTTGTGAACACGTGGATTGAAATGCTTGGTCTGAATGGCGCTCTTGTCAACGACAGCCGTCGTGTTCTAAAAGGCGCAGTCCAAAATAGTTCATTTTGCTTTGTAAGGGATTATAATTAGCACTCTATACAAGCATTCACTACTATGCTTTCCATACACTCAACACCATTACTAGGTTATAATTTCCAACTACTCTTAAGAAATTGTAAAATATTTTCGGACTTAGTCCCTGAATAGCTTCGCCAATAAAGTATTAAATGATATCAACCCTACGAAGCTTTCCCTTACTAAATGATCGAGAACAAACTATCATTTACACACACACACACACACACACACACGCGCGCGCGCGCGCGCACACACAAAAAGAAAAACTTGTCGAGTAGGTTACCTAGGTTTAATTTAAAGGAAAAGTATAAATCTGACTTAAGATGCAGTATTATCAATATAAATAAAAATAAAATTGACAGATTTCTAAAAGGATTTAATGAACAATTGCATACTTATTCTTTATTACTCATGCTTACTTGAGGAACCAATATAAAAGTTTTTAATATTTTAACTATGAAGAAGATCAAATCATAAAAGCGCATTGTTTCTACGCCCTATTTACGAAACAAGAAAACAAGGAAACATCGATAAGTATAGACTCCATTACATATCTAATCAGAAATATCTTATCTAAATACAATGAAATTAAAAGAAACCAATTTCCATTTCGAACAATTCCGTACTATTATCAAACCATTGTCCGGAGATAACTTTCAATGCTTATAAGACAACAAAAGAATACGAAATCACATTCTGGGATTTTTTTCTAATCTAATCTACATTGTTATCTGTGTGAGAAACAATAACATCGTTAGTGGCAGGATCCAGGAACCCTTTGCTATGATAATGCAATTGTTGCTTTTGAGATAACAGCCAATTCAAACAACTTCCTTTCAGGATTTTTTTTTTTTTTTTTTTTTAGCGACTCCATTACGATCAATATTGTCCTAGAAACCTCCTATTGGAATGTCCATTGCTTTCTATTAATAATAATAATAATAATAATAATAATAATAATAATAATAATAATAATAATAATAATACCTTAATGTCTATTAAACTCGAATAATAATAATAATAATAATAATAATAATAATAATAATAATAATAATAATAATAACAACAGCAATGATAAAACTAAAAATAAGTTATCTGTAACATAACCATAATCTATCGCTATCATTAGGTTAAATATTTTATCATTTTAATGGCTTGAAAACGTCATGGAAATTGAAATATAAATACGTCCTTGCCAATATTTTACAACTTTTGACTTTTCTATATAAAATACAAAAAAAACTATATATATATATATATATATATATATATATATATATATATATATATATATATATATATATATATATATATATATATTATCTTTATCCTTGTGGGTCAGCGGTTAGAGTCCCTGGAACCTCAGATTGTAGGGCCCGGGTTCAATTCCCTGGCCGACCAGAAGCTATTAACGTAAAGTTGATTACCTCTTGAGGGGAAAATCACGCCCTTCATGTTTGGCTTGTTTTATTATCTCAATATTAATTTCTTCATATAATTATAACACACACGAGGAACCTTTTAGCAAAATCGTACATCGCTAACTTTCGAAATAGGAAACGATAAATTAGTCAGTTCAATCTTATTAGATTAACATTCTGTGATAGTTTAATCCTGTGAAGAGAAGGGAGGAAGAGCAGTCACCAAGAGATTGATCGATTGATTTCTTCTCTTAATTAGATGTGGAGCAAAGTTCCAGAAAGTCTCACAGAAAGAGCATAAAACTGTTGTGGAGCCAGGTGGGGCATCATTAGGTAGCAATTACACAAGACAGTTGAGAGAAAAACATAAAACGAATGTAACAATAAAAACGTGAAATAATTATGTTAATTCATACGATAACAGGTGTTAATTACTTCAACATTCATGTCAATTCTTCATTCAAGGGGTTAACTACTGCAATGTATTGTTCAGTGGCTACTTTCCACTTGGTAGGGGTAGAAGAGACTCTAGCTATGGCAAGCAACTCTACTCGGACACTCCCAAAATCAAACCATTATTTTCTAGTCTTGGGTAGTGTCATAGCCTCTGTACCATGGTCTTCCCCTGTCTTGGGTTTGAGTTCTCTTGCTTGAGAATACACTCAGGCACACTATTCTCTCTGTTTCCTTATTCCCTTCCCTCACTGGGCTATTCTCCTGTTGAAGTCCTAGGGCTTATAACATCATGGTTTTCCAACTAGGGTTGTATCTTAGCTAGTAATAATAATAATAATATCCGCATTCCACACGAAATCTAATCACCTGTGACTAGTTTTGGCAACCATCTTTGAAAAAAAAACTCCAAATTTGCTGGTGGACGTGATGATAGCCACTGAATATTTTTATGTCTTAACAATTAAGGCCATTCATTTACAAAACAAACAAAGGGATAAAATGTGATAAAACTTAAAGCCCCCAAATCGTAAATATTTATAAATCTAATATTACACGCATTAACATACATATAACTGCTTTACGTTAATAACGAGAAACTTAATACCAATGACATTACCATAATTTACATTGCTAATTCTGTCAATTCAAATTAACTTTCACTGCACGTATTTCCCGTAAAAAAAAAAAAAAAAAATCGCTGTAACAAATTCCCGGTTATTTTTATTTCAAAACCTATTCTAACAAAACAAAATTATAGGCATAAAACACCTTGCTAATTAAATATATACATATATATACATACATATATACAGTATACTGTATATATATATATATATATATATATATATATATATATATATATATATATATATATATATATATATGCACAAACACACAGAACAATAACAAATGCTGCCGTTTCTAGTCCACTGCAGGACAAAGGCCTTATGGGGTTTGGCCAGTGTAGATTGGTGATGTTGGGAGATTTTTGACTAATCGCTCAAAGAAAACAAACCTATTACAGGTGGTCCTGACTAGTACAGCTTTGCTGATCATGGCGATACGAAAACCCTTTCCTCGTTTAAAGGTACTCTCACTCAGAAAGGGATATATATATATATATATATATATATATATATATATATATATATATATATATATATATATATATATATATATATATATATATATATATTTATCCATATTGGCTCATTAGGGGTAATTTGAATGAATTACTACCAATTGTGTCACGTGGTGGGCCGGGGAAATCGGGTAAAACTCGCTGGTAAGAGACTGATGTCTCGCCAGGTAAATCCTCGGACAGCTAGTTAGTGTCAGGTTTCGATTTCCTTTTATGGCCTCTCGTGGCATGGTTGGTTTCGACCCGGCCTTTCATTAGAAGGGGCTAGCGTTCGATCCCAAGTATGAGGTAGAAATTTATTTCTATTTGAACACGATGTTGTGTTGATATTTATCCATATATATATATATATATATATATATATATATATATATATCAATTATATATATATATCAATTATATCAATTGCTAGATATAGAAAACACATATATATACTGAATACACACAATGTGTATCTATGAGAATGTATACACACACACACACACACACACACATATATATATATATATATATATATATATATATATATATATATATATATATATATATATATATATTCCCTTTTATAAAGGATAATTTCAAGTATTAACGTTCCAATTGGATGTCGTTGCTTTTCTTAGGCACATCTCAACCCAGGCCACAGTTCCTTACAGACGATTCCCCGTCTGGTACAGAATTAATTGCTTAGGTCAACAGAGGTACAATGGATATCATAAGAAAACAAAAATCGAACGCCGGTCCCCATTCACATCAGAAAATGTACACACACACACACACACACACACACACACACACACACACACACACATATATATATATATATATATATATATGTATATATATATATACATATATATATAATTTCTTTTTTAATATCAAGGGTCATTCTTTATTTCCCAAAACATTGTTAAAATTCTAAACAAAATGCATTTTGAAAGTGCTTCCATAACCTATCAATCTGATACTCAAATCGTTTCCCTAACTCCCTAAATCTTAGTTATCTCAAAACATGTTCCAGCAAAACCAGGGAATATTAATTAATATATACGTTACGAAATCAAAATGCATTAACAGGTGGTTCATTCAACATAATTCTCATTTATTACGTTACTAGTGTACGCGACCTGTCAAGATTGAAGGCTACTTACTTGGATAGAAGTGTACACACAGATTCTACCCTTTGTAACCCCTCATCCTTTCCTAACTACAACATGGCAGTTTGTGGAAGGTTGTGGTTTCCGAGTGTGCCCCTCTCACCAAGGTAAGACTATTCCCATTCCCACCCTAGTAGAAGGATGGGGAGAGACTGAGTAGTCATCCGTTTGACAGAAATAAATAAATAAATAAATATATATATATATATATATATATATATATATATATATATATATATATATATATATATATATATATTCAAATAAGCCATATATATTTTTGATACATTAATTTCTGGATTCTCTTAACGACCTCGGGATCAGAGCCCCAGGCAAAGACAAGAGCTCGTGACCGGCCGGGAATCGAACCCTGCTCGGCAAGTGGTTTAGTTACTGTCTATACAAACTCTTTAGATCCTTTCGACCTCAACCTCACCATCCTTGTGAGGGAACCTATAAGTCTATCTGCTGAGTCATCAGCAGCCAATGCCTAGCTCTCCTTGGTCCTAGCTTGGGTGGAGAGGGGCCTTGGGCGTTGATCATATGTATTATGGTCAGTCTCTAGGGCATTGTCCAGCTTGATAGGGCACTGTCACTGCTCCTTGCTTCTGCCATTCCTGAGTGGCCTTTAAACCTTCAAAGAGATGGCGATGGTAAAAAGAAAAGTTTAAGGGAAGCTGTTATCAGAATTTTAAGACAACAGAGAAAAGGAATAACATGTTTGAACAGTCGTGTGGTTACGAGGTAAATGAAGAAATCAAAATTGAACACAGTAAAATATCAGAATACGAAAGAGTTAATGCAACATGAGAAATTGTAATTGTGGGTGATTGTAATGGTGTTTAAAGGTTTGAAAGTCGCTCATGAATGGCAGAGGCAATGGACATTGTCATTGCCTTAGCTAGTAGGACAATGTCCTCGAGACTAACCAGATATTATTATTATTATTACTATTATTATTATTACTTACTAAGCTACAACCATAGCTAGAAAAGCAAGATACTATAAGCCCAGGGGCTCCAACAGGGAAAATAGCCCAGTCAGGAAAGGAAACAAGGAAATATAAAATATTTTCAGAAGAGTAACACTAAAATGAATATCTCCCATATTAACTATAAAAACTTCAACAAAACAAGGGGAAGATATATAAGATAGAATAATGTGCCCGAGTGTACCCTCAAACAAGAGAACTCTAACCCAAGACAGTGGAAGATCGTGGTACAGAGGCTATGGCAATACGTATGATCAGCGCCCAAGACCCCTTCTATCCAAGCTAGAACCAGGGAGGGACAGGCAATGGCTGGTGTTGACTCAGCAGGTAGACCTATAGACTCCCCCAAACCTCCCATCCTCAGCTCACAAGGATGGTGAAGTTGCAACACTACAAAAAAACTATAGTTTGGGCACGACTCGATCTCCCGTCCAGCAGAACGACAGGCAGGGACGTTTCCATTAGGCCACCACAACTCTTAGGAAGTGTTTCATGTAACATTGCCTATGTACAAAATTCATTACTGAAAAGACAATAATTTCTTTTTTATTACTCTCTCGGCTTGGAGGAAATGACTGCACGTTTCATGTCAAATTTGCTTTATGCTTTTATCATCTCATTTAAATTTTATTCCCGAAAATATAAAGTTAACCTTTTATTACACGGTATCGGAGAGCGGTTGAAGGTTTCATTCAACATTTGGTCCGCGCTTTTATCGTCGCAATTAAACTTCATGTGCCTTTATATCTTTATTCATATTCATGCAGAACAACTTTCCATGCAGGAAGCTAAGCCGTTTTTACTGCCTACATTATTACATTCAGTAACCTCGCGGAATCTTATTCAATAGGACTGCATTTATGAAAACGGGATTAATTACTGGCGTTGGGGCCTATGAGGCAATTCAGCAACCGTGGGAAACTGAAGGAAAAGTTAGAAGTTGGACAGCAAGAACGAAGGAAGTTAGCGGGGACGAGGTAAAGTACAAAGATATAAAGGAATCCCCCACGGGGACGAATACGCCCTACAAGAATAAAACTTTAAGATATACTTATTGTCACCGGGGAGACCACTCAGCGACGACGTGAGACTAGGGCGAAGAAAAAGTCAAGATGGCGGAAAGGAAGAGGGAACAAAAGGAAAGTAGAAGGCTAAAAAGTAGATGTAGCTAAGGCTCCGTCCACACGTCAGAAACGTAGAAGCAGCGAGTAAAGTTCGGTATAGGTTTCTTCGTAAGATTATTATTATTATTATTATTATTATTTGCAAAGCTACAACTCTAGTTGGAAAAGCAGGATACTATAAGCCCATGGGCCCCAATAGGGAAACAAGAAAAAATGAAATATTTTAATAACAGTAACAACATTAAAATAGATATTTCCTACCGAAGTAACTAGAGTTGTGCTCGATGGTAGTTGAAGACTTGGGAGATGTCATTGCCTGGCGTACGAAGTTACGTTTCTCACCAATGCCAAAGATATACAATTTCTTTTTTAATACTCCATTTTCCAAGTTAAAACATGTCAAAGTTTTATTGATCCCTTGAGGCAACTTTAAACTTGTTAGTTGTATAAATGGCATCCTTTCAGCCTTTGGGATATCAGGGCTGATGCTTATCGAGATGGTGGTGTAATTTTTTTTTTCTTTTTTCTTTTTTGGCAGAAATTTCTAAAATAACTTTGGGTACTAATATTAATAATGTTATTGAAGATGAGGTGAAGCGAAATCTAGCCAATTCCCGCAAATAACATAAACGTGACAGGCGAGAAATGCGGCAAATTAGCAAGTCAAAAAGATCTCTTTTCTTAGGCCTTTATAGATGTGTGTGCAAGTTTCGATTATAATTTTCCATAAACTCTGCTCGGAAATCCTTGCTGTTATGTGTACTGAATTTCTATATAATCGTATACTGTTTGGTGATTGTAGGTTCCACTTTCGAGACAACTTTTATAAAGGGTATTTGGATCCATTCTCCTATAATATATGAAATCTAGTTCCGATTCACTTTATAATTCCTATAGTATCATAAAATTTACGACTCTAAAATTACGTCTCTTTCTGTTACTTTACTTTGACGGGTGCTTTTCCGGTCCCATACAGCAGGGGAACTCCACTCTCTACAGGACCTCCTCTGTTCGTTCAGAGAATTTACTGTTTCATATCATGTATTGTTCATTTGCTGTTGAATTGTCACTGTTACACGATTCATGATATAAGAAATTCTTCCTTTTTTTCTTCTAGCGCACAGAGCAATAATAATATACACGAGAATTTTCTTGTTTTTGTGTAAGAATTTACATTTTTTTGTTACCCGTACAACAATCACACTTGCTACAAAGCTCTCCCTGCTCAACTGACATCGTTTGGACGAACTTGTTCGATAAGAAACAAAGTTCACCGAACGATGTTCGAGAGAGAGAGAGAGAGAGAGAGAGAGAGAGAGAGAGAGAGAGTTGCCATGCTAATGGACCTCAGTATCAGTGGTAATGAATATTTGCGCCAATTTTGATGGGAATTGCACAACAAAATATTAACTAGTGTACGCGACCCGTTAAAATTGACGGCTAAATATTTTGATATTTATACACACAACCCCCTCTCACCAAGGTATGACAACTCTCTCTCCCCCCTCCCAGAGGGACGGGGAGAACTCAGCGTGATCGAATATATATATATATATATATATATATATATATATATATATATATATATATATATATATATATATATATATAGTGAGACACTTGCTCAATATTATATAAGGGAGATGACTCGGTTTAGCACGATAGTTCATTTTCACAGACATGTTACTTGATGAATCATATTTCACAATAAATGACGTTAAATCTTTGGTGCAGTGTAATCGAGGTAAGTCTTTGGCTTCGCTTCATATGATTTAGATATTAACTTCTATCAGGAAATTTCCTTGGCAAACTAACTGTAAAGTCAACAAGCCTCAAACCCCCTTGAAATATTCTAATCTTACTGACAGTGCAAACAAAATCTGCTCAATTATCGTTGACAGCAAAGGAAAAATAAAGGCTTTTATACTAAAGTACACACTTTTGAGTTTTCTCTTACTGAGTAAGTAGGTTGTACGAAGTTCTTACTTTTGTTTAACTAGATTTTTTTTCTGTTCCTTCTTAAGTTTCACCCTTTCCTTGATTTAACATCGACTCACATCAACGAGTTTAGCCCATGACTTTGTTCATTTCCCACACAGTCTTGGCCATAGCTTTTGTTCTCGTTTCTCCTGAATTATAATCCATATCTTTGTTCGTGTTCTGCATTGAGTCTCACGCTGGAATTTATACTAGTTCGCCATGGGATTTTTCCAAGCTTTTACTTTTGTTTGCTACTGAAATGTTCACATAGATCTTGTGTCCAAGTCTTTTTCTTTTGTATTAAAGCCTTATAATTTGTGATTCAGAGTTTCTCAATTGCTCTCTCTCTCTCTCTCTCTCTCTCTCTCTCTCTCTCTCTCTCTCTCTCTCTCTCTCTCTCTCTCTCGCAAACCCCATTCCATCAAAGAACTTGTACTAGAGCCTTGATGGCAGTAACTCAAGACCAAGTGTGTTATACCCATATAGGAAAGCATTTATATTTTGCCTAAGTGCCACATTGCTTAACCATTTGATACACATTACAATATGTCATTCGCATTTCTACCTAATTAAAATCGACACGAAAGATAATTCTAGCAAAAGATGCATTTCTACTTAGCTCGAAATCAAGTACTACAACTAATATTTCAGACTAGTATTGTTGTTCGTACATTTAAACGGAAAACCCATTTTGATATATATATATATATATATATATATATATATATATATATATATATATATATATATATATATGTCTATAAACGTATCAGAATAAATTGCAATAACTTCAAAATAACCTTATTTTTATTCTCCCCCCTTGCGATGCATCACCTTTTAAGTGGGATGGTGTCTGTTTACTTTAATTAATGTCTGTTTGTCGCCCAATTACGCCGCTATATATATATATATATATATATATATATATATATATATATATATATATATATATATATATATATATATATATACGGCGAAAGAAAGAGATACACACATACATAATATATACATCCAAATTTTGCACAAAAACACATGATGAAGACGTCTGGATCCCTAATATAGTTTCAAAAATCTCGATTCCCAAAACAGCCCCACAATATCAGTTCTTAAAGCTTCAGGATAAGTTCTGGAGGCATGGTGCTGATAGATACATGGACAGATAGATAAATAGATAGATCTACAACAGAATAATTTACACTGATTATTCTTTGTTCTAAAATATTTGAAGAAAAGAAAATACTTTCAAATTCCAATTTGATTTTAAAATAAAGAGTAAGACTGGAATTCACACAAGCAACAGAATTCATATGAAAAAATGATTAAGATCTACAGGGTAATACAACAGTGAATTCAAATCTACAAAACTCAATTTAATTTGAAACCATCAATATCACTTAATGCGCAAATATACCCTCAAATTTTCCTTGTTAAAAAACGGAAAATTTATGGCAAAATACAGCTCCTCTTCTTGGCGAAATGTTACATGTGATGAACTCGTAATTATGCTTAATCTCCGTCAAGCTGATTAAAGGTGGCATGTTTAGCAGCTGGGATTAAATTTTTTCAACTCTAAACATGTATATCGTTCACGCTGCTTGGTAAGAGGGGGTGTAATTCACACTTACCGACCAAGGAAGTAAGGATGCCCATTTGTCAATATTATTATTATTATGACTTGCTAAGCCACAACCTCAGATGGAAAAGCAGGATGCTACAAGCCTAGGGGCTCCAACAGGGGAAATAGTCCAGTGAGGAAAGGAAACAAGGAAAAATAAAATATTCTAAGAACAGTAACATTTAAATAAATACCTCCTATAAAAACTACAAAAACTTTAACAAAACAAGAAGAGAAAAAAGATACAATAGTGTGCTCGAGTGTACCCTCAAGTAAGAGAACTCTAACCCAAGACAGAGGCTATGGCACTACCTTAGACTAGAGAACAATGGTTTAATTTTGGAGTGTCCTTCTCCTAGAAGAGCTCCTTACCATAGCTAAAGTCTCTCTTCTACCCTTACCTAGAAGAAAGTGACCACTGAACAATGATAGTGCAGTAACCCCTTAGGTTAGGAAGAATTATTTGGTAATTTCAGTGTTGTCAGGTGTACGAGGACAGAGGAGAATGTGTAAGGAATAGACCAGACTATTCGGTGTAGGCAAAGGGAAAAAAGAACCGTAACCATAGAGAAGAATCCAATATAGTACTGTCTGGCCAGCCAAAGGACCCTATAACTCTCAAGCCGTAGTATCTCAACGGGTGCCCGGTGCCCTGGC
This sequence comes from Palaemon carinicauda, assembly GCF_036898095.1. NCBI lineage: Eukaryota > Metazoa > Arthropoda > Malacostraca > Decapoda > Palaemonidae > Palaemon > Palaemon carinicauda. The sequence continues at coordinate 84,276,988 of NC_090752.1, forward strand.
CAACCTACTCCCATAAACATATACATCTCTTAAAATATTATATTTACTCTTTTACAACCACCAATATTACTGCTCACTAAAATGATTTTAGGCAAGGAATTTAAAAAACTGATTATATGTGGTCTCTGAGTAGCCTACCAGACGATAGCCAAGTTACTAAAAAAATATTGTTTGTGCACTTATAGCACTGACGCAGCCAAACCAGAGACTAGGGTATACTGTGAATGATGCGCTACTGAATGATATTACAAAAAAGATGTTACTTAAATATGCATGGCAACAAAAAATCTTAATCTATTTGAGTCTCCAATAATCTAGGACACACTGAGACAAAATAAACTTTTTATGGAAACATTCTTGGGATTAAAATAACCTTTGAAAATTTGGGATGAACAGTTGCTTATACTAGGTAAAGGCTTTCCGCAAAATGGATAAAAACTGGAAAATCAATAAGTTTCTTAGACTTAGAGCATCGTTTGAACAAAACGTACAGACCATCCTGATTACCATGTTTTAAAGGTTTTAATGGCAGAGGCAAGGGACAGTGACATTGCCCTATCCAGTAGGACAATGCCCTAGATGTTGATCATATTACATATGATCAGCACCCAAGCCCCTCTCCATCCAAGCTAGGACCAAGGAGGGCCAGGCAATGGCTGCTGATGACACAGCAGATAGACCTATAGGCTCCCTCAACACCCCCCATCCTTATATCGTTCACACACTTAATTATTCACACACACATATACTATATATATATATATATATATATATATATATATATATATATATATATATATATATATATATATACATACATATATATACAGTATATATATATATATATATATATATATATATATATATATATATATATATATATATATATATATATATATGTGTGTGTGTGTGTGTGTATGTGTGTGCGCTGCATGTACAGAAAAGAAATGGACATGGGCAGGAACACATAATGAAGATGGGTATAAGAGCTAAGAAAATTTTAGGGTACAAACTGTCAAAGAAAGACCATAAACAGACGCAATTGGAAGGACATCTCTGAGGCATTTATCCTGCAGTGAATTAATTACGCCTGAGGACGACGATGATGATGATGATGATGATGATTTTATATATATATATATATATATATATATATATATATATATATATATATATATATATATATATATATATATATATACTGTATATTTATATTACGTAAAGATAATATAACAAAATTTGGTTTGGACAAGACAAAATCCCAACCATCAACAAAATCAACGGTTAAAGGAAATGACTTGAGACCTCCTAGCATAAAAAAAAAAAAAACACCTAATTATGTCGAGCCTTTCACAGGCAATTAATACTTCATAATATCTGCTTTCCAAAGGGCACAGGAAACTGGCAGTTAAATCAGAGTCTAATTATAGTATGTCAATTGACACCTTTTTCACTTCAAAATTAAAGTCTCTTTGTATTTGTCATGGACGTATTTTAAATTAAATGTGATTTGATTGAGGCCCTGAAAATGTCCGTTTTTCTACATTAATTCTCATTTACTCATATATACAGTATATATATATATATATATATATATATATATATATATATATATATATATATATTCAAACCATGAAGGTTTGGGGGAGCCTATTGGTCTTCCTGCTGAGTCATCAGCAGCTATTGACTGGCCCTCCCCAGTCCTAGCTTGGCTGGAGAGAGAGAGAGAGAGAGAGAGAGAGAGAGAGAGAGAGAGAGAGAGAGAGAGAGAGAGCTTGGGCGCTGATCATATCTATAAATGGTAAGTCTCTAGTCTAGGGCATTGTCACTGTTCGTAGCCTCTACTATTCATGAGTGACCTTTAAACCTTTAAATGCAGCCGTTCCTACTTCCCTGCATGACAAAGGCCTCAGATATGCCAATTGAGGTCTGGGGTTTAGCCACTTCTCCTCACCACGCAAGCCAGTGCGGATTGGTGATGGTGGAATATGTTCGTCTAATTACTCACAGCAAACCAACCTAATATGATTGACCTTGACTAGAACAGCTTTGCTGATTATAGCGATACTTAAACCCTTTCCCCACAGCAAGGTATCCCCATTTTTTTAATTTCATAAGCATTATTACATTCTGGAATTTTCCCTTAATGTATTGAGTTACGAGAACCGTTACTATACCATTACAAAGTGGAAAAGAAGTCCATAATTCTTTATGTGCAAATAAGTAATAGGTCTTTAAAAAAAGAAAAAATTAATAAAGTCTCACTTATTTCATCGGTCCGATGTTGGGGGAGATTATAAAGTAAAAATATAACCAGAAGCCAATTCATATAGGAACAATTCGAAACCATGGAATAGATTTACTATGAATCAGTAACATGGAATAGAATAATATACTAAGAATCAGCAACATGGAATAGATACACTATGAATTAGCAACATGGAATAGATTTACTATGAATCAGCAACATGGATATTAATACACTATGAATCCGCAACATAGATTAAATTTACTATGAATCAACAACATAAATATAATAATATACTATGAATCACCAGCAGGGAATAGATTTGCTATAAATCAATTCCATGGACTAAATTTACTATGAATTAACAACAAACTCAGAGACCAACATCCAATTGGTTATATCTCGTAACCATCTACATACACATAATTATAATGATTATCATTACCACTGCAACGCCACTTTCTTCCCAGAATCGATTAGCTGCTTGGCCATTAAACTAACAAGGAATTCTTATCTTAATCGGAACATTTTCCAGAAACCCCCCAGAAGACACTTTGGGGAAGACATCTTGAAGTATACAGCCCCTCCGTGGCACTAACTGGTTATAAAACCGATAATTTACGAGCAGTTATTCTGTTTAACCGACAGAAACTCTTACAGAGTAAGTGGGTATCGAGATTTACTTTTTCCTTTATGGTTTTCTATATTGTGACGTGCATGGACAAGCCGTAGTTTCTTGTGAAATTTACTGTTACATTTAAAATCATTTATGTCAGTAATACCGTTAACTACCATATTCATTTACATTAGCATTATCTGAAACATGGCTAATTAACTTGGACAAGGCAAAGATCACTGAAATGACGCCCCCCACACATGCCTTCTTTCACACACCGAGAGAAGGTAGGTCTGGTGGGGGTGTCGGACTCTTTATTCACAAAAGTTACTCAAATCTCAAAAGGTTGAAAAGAATTAGTGTAACTTGCTTTCGGTGCCGTTATAGTATGTGGCCTACCTTTCGAGTGTGGCCTACGGAATTTTGTCTCTGATATAGTATGTGGCCTACATACTGTTATTGCTTGTTTTGGTGGTTAAAGTAAGGTAGTTGATAAACTGATGGTTTGGTAAGTCATTGTTTACATTTTGTTTGTATTTCTCCATTTAGTAAGTCAATATATAGAAATTAATTTACGCCAAAAAATAGAAGAATATCCTTTGAAACAATCTACAAACCTCCTAGAACAAACTCAAGTATCTTTTTTTGAAGAATTCGGTGCTCTCATGGAGATGATTATCATGAAGAAAAACAAATTAGTTATCTGTGGAGACTTCAATTTTTGGTTGGATGACACATCAAATCCTGACGCTTTGGCATTTAGTGAGTTACTTGAATCATATCGACTATTGAATAATGTCGACTGCACAGCTACTTTAACTGGGCATACGCTAGACTTAGTTATAAGTGATGACATGAATAATATTGTATCTAATATAAAAGTCGAAGAGAAATGTACTATCTCCCCAGTACACAAACTTCTTACGTTTAGTCTACCTCTACAGAAACATGCAATAGTAAAGAAAATAAACATTACCCATAAATCAAATTTTTCTCCTACCGTATTTATTGAAGAAGTTACAAACAAAATAAATGAAGCTATCAACATTCCCTGTGACCATGATGACCAACGTCTGTTAGCAGCTAAGTGTGCAAACTGTCATGACCACTTACGATAAAGTGAGTAAAAGTGAATAGGGCCCAACGATGGAAAAGACTATAACCGTAAAAGACCAATCTCCTTGGTTTGATGGAGAGACTTTGGTAAAAGAAAAAAAAAGAGGGGAAAAAGACGTAAAGATAGAAAGTGGAATAAGTTAAAAACTGAAAGTACTTGGGTAGAATACAAAACTGCTGCGTGTCAATATAACTACCTACTAAGATGGAAAAAAAGTGAATATTATAAAAGAAAGATCCTCGAAGCAGCAACAGACATAAATAAGTTACATCGTCTCCTGAATGGTATAAAAGGAAATGTAAAAGAAAAGAAGCTACCTGATGGATACAGTGACCAGGAACTAGCAAATAATTTTCTAGTATTCTTTAAAAACAAAATTGAAAACATAACCAGGTCATTTGTAAATACTCAACATCAGATTAATGATACACCAGGCACACAGACAAAATTAATACGATTTAACAACATAATACAAGATGACATCACCAGAATTATCAAGAGAGCAAAGAAAACAAACTGTGCGATCGATCCTATGCCAATATCTGAAGTAATTGGAGAGAGAGACTTTTCTAGTCTAGCCAAAGTAATAATGAGAATAGAAAATGCAAGCATTGATGAAAGTAAGTTTCCTAAATCTATGGTCACATCAGTTCTGAATATTGCACTGCACTACCAGGAATTTAGCTCATATACTGTAGACCTATTTCAAATCTATCCTTTGTCTCAAAAGTGCTTGAATATATAATCCATGAACAACTAGTCAGCCACTTACAAATAATAGAAGCTTTGCCTGACAACCAATCTGCTTACAGAAAACTATAATCTACGGAGACAGCCATCTGCTCTGTTGTAAATTATATGCTAGAAATGATGGATGAAAATAAATGTGATATATTAATACTGCTCGATCTCAGTGCTGCTTTTGATACAGTGGTGCATGACCTGCTAGTAAATGATCTACGGTCCATCGGCGTTGAAGATCTAGCCTTCGAATACCTAAAAGACTACTTAGTTGGTAAAAATTAATTTGTACAAATTGGAAACTCTTATTCATCATATGAACCCTTAAACAGAGGCATGACGTGAAGTTTAAGCTATTTGCAGATGACTCACAATTTTACTTCTCCATAAATGATATACATGACACTACTAAAACTCTAAACCGAATCCTTGATAGTGTTAGAGAATGGATGGCATTTAAACAACTAAAATTAAATGAGAACAAAACTGAATTCATGGTGGTGGGCAAGAGAAACAGCACGAGAAACTTAGGTGGTATTCAAATTAATATAAATAATGACTCGGTGCCGAAAAGTAAGTAAAGTTCGAGATCTAGGCGTATTTCTTGACTGTAACCGGTCTCTAAACGCCCAAATAAATAATGTAATAAAAACTGCTGGTTATCATTTAAGAAATTTTTAGTTTATAAAAAAAGTACCTGGACGAAAATTCTGTAAAGAAACTGGTGATAAACTGTGTTATTACCAGGATTGACTACTGCAACTCTATCTACTACAATTTACCAAAAGTGCAACTTAAGAAATTACAAAACATAATAAACAGAGGAGCAAGACTGATAAAAGGTGTCCCACCTAGAGAAAGGATCACCCTTATACACTGGCTGCCAATTAAAGCGAGAATTGAATTTAAAATATGTACAATAACCCACCAAGTTATCAGAACCGGACGTCCAAAATACTAAAGATAATTGCTACATATTGCGCAGCCAACAAATCGTGTCGACACGAGAATACTTACAGATGGCTTCAAAATGTTGGAACCTAGATATATGTCTACTTTAGGCCCCAGAGCCTTTAAATATGCGGCCCCGAGACTATATAATAAGCTCCCACGAAACATTGGAATGATTGAAGACACTAAGGCTTTCAAGAGGAAACTGAAGACTTTCTTATTTCATGAGTCTTTTGACAGCGATGATTTAACAGTAAATGAACAATACGTGATATGAAACATTAAATACTCTGAACGAAAAAGGTAAAACGACAGTGGAGGTCCTGTAGAGAGTGGGGTTCCCTTGCTATATGGGACCGGAAAAGTAGCCATCAAAGTAAAGTAAGTATGTATGTGACGTTGTCTGCCTCTTATCGTGAACACACATAATGTATGTATGTATGTATGTATGTATATATACATATATATATATATATATATATATATATATATATATATATATGTGTGTGTGTGTGTGTGTGTGTATGTGTGTGTTACACCAATGCATGAGAGTGAATATATGTTTGTGTGCGTGCAATTTTTTGAAATGTAGTTTATCCCCTTACTATAGTTAATAAAAAAAAAATAGTAACATTGCCTACATTCGAAGCAGGATATTTAACAGTACACTGTCAGTTTCAACTTACCTGGCCAATACATTTGCCGAATTCCTTTTTACCGCCTCTAGACCAACCAAGGCCAATATATTGGCCTTGAGACCAACGGACTCCTGGTTGACTCTCCCGTCTGTATTACTTTTGCTGTATGTTTTGCTGATCTGAAAGGAGGGAAAATAAATGTGCTTTTTTATGGTCAAATGGCTCGTAAAGTTAATTTTCAGTAAAGAGAAAATTTATCCTGAAAAAAAAGGATAAGTTTAATATTACATAGATATTTTATATATAAAGATATTTCTAATGACACCCCCAAAACCCGAAACAAATCATAACAAATTTTGATTCTTTATTACATCTCCGTGAGAAAACTTTAGTAAGACATAATGAATGAATGATACTTTGTAAGATGATAAATGAATAGCAAGGGAAAGTTTGATCCACTTTACTATACAAGAGGATATTTCATGTTCTATTAAAAAACCGAACATTTCAATCATCTACAGAGAGAGAGAGAGAGAGAGAGAGAGAGAGAGAGAGAGAGAGAGAGAGAGAGAGAGAGAGAGAGAGCTCAAAACATCCTAATCCTCTACAGAGATAAAACATCTCAATTCACTACAGGTGCTGCAGGGTGAATCTCTCTCTCTCTCTCTCTCTCTCTCTCTCTCTCTCTCTCTCTCTCTCTCTCATCCCAATCCTCGAGTCTACAGGATGAATCTCTCTCTCTCTCTCTCTCTCTCTCTCTCTCTCTCTCTCTCTCTCTCATGCCAAAAAGCGAGCGTTGAAATCATCCTGAAAAAAAACTTTCGTCCGACAAACTTATCAAAATTCCCGACAGGTAGCAGCTCCCTCGCAAACGAAACCCGAGAATAGCCAAAAAAAAAAAAAAGTATTGGAAAAGTTTGATCTTGACAGATCGTTGGCGGAATTTTATTACCAGTTAATATTCATGAAAATTATAATAAACATGTATCGCTCGTGTTTCATAAACGCTCATGCACTTGTTTCTACTATTAGTGCGGGAGAGAGCGAGATAAAAAAAAAAATAAACAATAGCAATACAGTGTATGACCGTGTATGAAACACATGCGGTATATGCTTATACTTTTGCGCGTATTGATAGACCCATGAATATTTGTTTCCTCAGGAACATGGAGAAGTATTTGGATTCATATATATATATATATATATATATATATATATATATATATATATATATATATATATATATATATATATATATATATATACATAACTATATGTATTTATATATACTGTATATACATACATACATACATACATACATACATATATATATATATATATATATATATATATATATATATATATATATATATATATATAAAGTTCCTTTCAAAATCAAAACATCATTCCATTTAGGGGGAAAAGTATAACCACTTGTTTAAAATTCATCTATAGTTTGACGAAATTCTCGATAGAACAACGGTCTTATGTGTTTCAAGTTCACTTGTAAGATGTCTTCCTCAATACCCTTCCTACAATTCTTTTGCGATTAAGAGGATCTGCTGCACTCTAATTGTTCAGTGGCTACTTTCCTCTTGGTAAGGGTAGAAGTGACTCTTTAGCTATGGTAATTTTGGAGGACACTCCAAAATCAAACCAATGTTCTCTGGTATTGGGTAGTGCCCTAGCCTCTGTACCATGGCCTTCCACTGTCTTGGGTTACAGTTCTCTTGCTTGAGGGTACACTCGGGCACACTATTCTATCTTATTTCATTTCCTCTTGTTTTGTTAGTTTTGATAATTTATATAGGAAATGTTTATTTTAACGTTGTTACTATTGTTAACAATATTTTATTTTTCCTTGTTTCCTTTTCTCATTAGGATATTTTTCGTGTTAGAGCCCCTGGGCTTATAGTATCCTGCATCTCCGACTAGGATTGTAGCTTAGCAAGTAATAATAATAATAATAATAATAATAATAATAATAATAATAATAATAATAATAATAATGGCAGTTTTCGTTATATGCTCTTACTAAGAGCACGTCTGTCAGGCCCAAGTTACGAAAGGGGCTTTTGATTGGAGGAAGGAACTTACATTTTACTTTCAACCTGAAAGGACTCATATTTACTCCATTCTTAACACGAGGCTGACTTTCTGTTGCCCGCAATTATAGTATATGTGAATTTTCCTGGTATAACAGCATTACGTTCCTAATGGTGGTTACAATTACCAATAATATTCTGTCTTCGGCCGAATAGGCCTATGAAGTCTCGGTTGATATTTCTCTAGTCTGTCTGTCTGTCCTCTCGTTTTTTGATGAATTAACAAATACTTTTTGTTTCTTCAATAAATATAGTTTCTGCGTAAACGCCAAGCGTGGTTAAATCCTGTCTGCCTGTCTATCTGTCCTAGCTTTTTGATGGATTAACAAATACTTTTTCATTAGATATAGTTTCTTCGTAAAATCGTCCAGTGACTAAAAGCAAGACAGACAATCAAATAAACGGACAGTAAAACCTACTTCAAGAGACAGTCGCAATTTCATTCCGAAGTGGAGTTGTCCTTTGAAGGTATTGAAAATCGATATGAATCCTCAGGAGACAGGAGAGGAGAGACAGAAGAAGCAGCTACACGGCCACTACACAACTGATTAGAACAAACCTTTCAAATTCAATTTCCCTTTGAGGAAACAGATATAAATTATCGGTTGTGTAACTAAAATTAGCTTTGCTTGGCAGAACTCGGAAGATATATCTCCACTTTGAAACCCAATAATAAAAAGTGTCTTTTCGTTTTATTTCGAGTTTACAGTAGGGTGTAGATAAAGGTGTCTAGTTTCAGTTCCAGTATCAGAATAGATGATCACCAGAACGTCAGCCGAGCAAGCCCAAACCCCGACTGTGGTTCCCAACCACAATGCAGTAGCCTCCCTAGTAAACATCCGGCCTCAAACTCATGGTACGGGCGGGGATCGATCTGTTGCTATGCAAATGTTAGGCGAACACGTTACCTCTGTACTAGCCAGGAGACTAGTAAACACTTAGCTCTAAATATACTTCGTAATATATGTTCTTAAGTTTAGTTTTTTTTCTTTTTTTAATTTCGTTTAAAATTGTAAAAAGAAAAAACTACATAAACTCTTCTTAGCATATTGTCTGGTTATCTGAATGACTGCTAATAATTGGATGACGGTATGATGAGGTTGACAATGAAGATGATGATGATTATTTAACTTCCCAAATGCACAAAAATAAGTAACATGATAATTTTAATAATTCTATTATTAATAATTTTAATAATTTCATAACAAGAAAGACAACGAGCACCAAAATTTAAAAGAAGGGAGTCAACGAACTAAGAACAAAATTAAAACCAGATATAATAATATAACACTTTGCTGTTTAAAATATAAGATTTACAAGCAGAGGAAAACTGAAACAGAGACAAAAGAGTATCCGATGAATTTGTGAATGAAAGAAAAAACATTAAATGCCTCAAAAAACTTCAAAATTCGACGGAAAATCCTGTTTTGCAACGCAATTAAGCGACACTTTATAGCCTAAAGAATAATTCTTGGCTAATAATTAATTCGAGAAAGATAGGAGTGCCTACCTTATCCTGTCTCTCGCAAAGCATATCCCCTATCTAATGAAGAACAAGTGTCTGGCTATATATATATATATATATATATATATATTCCTGACAATGGCTAGGTTAAGTGAATGTTTGGAAACGCCTGAAATTACATACAAAAATCAGACTACATATCAGTTTAGTGAGATCGGTATTACTCTATGGACATGAGTCATGGTAGGACAATGAAACAATATCCAATAGATTTAGAAAATTTGAGAACAAAGCCCTCAAAAGGATATTGGGAGTTAAATGGCAGGACACGATTAGTAATGAAACTATAAGAGAGATCACTCGAGTGCCATATGTGGATGAGATCATGATGAGGGGTAGATGGAGATGGTTTGGGCATGCTTTTCGCACTCCCCAAGAGAGATTAGTTCACCAAACGTACAGCTTTGTTCCTCAAGGACCCAGAAGAGTTGGAAGACCAGGCCTTCATGGCTGAGGACTATGAAGTGCAAAAACAGAAGATGAATGGAGAAGTACTGAATTAAAAGCTCAAGATAGAGACGACTGGCGAGATTTAACCGAGGCTCTTTGTGTCAATAGGCGTAGGAGATGAAGATGATATATATATGTATGTATGTATATATATATATATATATTATATTATATATATATATATATATATATATATATATATATATATATATATATATATATATATATATATATATATATATATATATATTTCTGGTAACGCTCACCGGCATTCCCAGACGTATAACTAATCGGTCTCTCCTCATCCCTCGGGTAGAGGGGAGAAGAGTAATCAATCTTTGGTGAGAGGGAATGCGTGTGCAATAGGGAGTAGTCATGCCCTGGTGAGATGGAATGGGTGTGCGAGAGGGAGTAGTCATGTCCTGGTGAGAGGGAATGGGTGTGCGTGTGTGTGCATCTCTATCTCTATATAAATACCGTATATAATATATATATATATATATATATATTATATATATATATATATATATATATATATATATATATATATATACATATATTCTCATCACCACAAAACAATGCTGGTGATAAAAGAGAGGTAGAATGAGCAAATATAGTAAGAAATGCCATAAAAGCACATGATCGCTTGGTCACAACATTGGCTGGCAAGTGACGAATTGAAACATGGTATAAACAACTAACGTGCAAATGCAAGAACTGTATTAATGTATAATAAACAACAACTCTGTTAGGTTCCTTATCTTAAGACTAAGGTTGCCCAACAGAAACTACAATGCTATTTTTCAACTTACGTTAAAGACACTTGCAATGCAAGTTCTTGAGCTGCAGAGCAGAAAACGACCAGGAATTTATAATGCACTTTCTTAGGTTGCAGACCAGAAACTTGCGTACCGAGTTGCAGAGTAAAATCTTTCAATTTATTATTGTAGATTTAGATATTTGTATACACTGAAATGGAAAACTTAATACGTACAAAAGATTCATGTAGCAGTGTTTACATTCTGAAATGAATTAAAACTTCGCCATTTCAGAGACTTCTTATCCAATTATAACACAATAGATGAAAAATGTCTTTGTTACCCCATTCAGACACATTACAGCGACACAAGAAATCCAAATAAAGTTGGTTAAATGGACTAAACCATTGCGATTCGTTTAAACTACTTAAACTAACGTATTTTAGGTTTTTTTTAGAAAAATCTATACTTCGGTGAGCGTTGCCCGAATTTGGGGCCATTAGATTGCTAGTCATT
>NC_090752.1:84293652-84303279 GCF_036898095.1 Palaemon carinicauda
CCTCCCCATGCAACTATGGACTGTCCCATCTTAATCTTTTACACCAAATGTTAGGCACGAAGTGATCGCAAGAGAATTGCATGATGGAAAGGGAGCAATTAGCAAGGTATTTACGCAGCCATCATTCAGTTAATTACAATAAACCAGCCAATTAAACATAAATTTCAGCAATGCTGTGTCATTCACTGACCTCTGTTAAAAAATCCATAATTATTTGGATGTACAGTTGGATACAGGAATTCCTAGTACACCACGCTCCGAAGAAATGCACCCTGTACCACCCCTACAGCGCAGGGAGTTCCTGTGTTTGCACCTCTCCCTTCGATATCTCTTTTGTGACTCGCCGCGAATCAAAGTTTAGTACTGGGTGAACTTCGTCGGTGCGAGGGTGGTGCCAGGGACTTCTGTGTCCAACTGTACTACATCATCATCATCATCATCTCCTCCTACGCCTATTGACGCAAAGGACCTCCCCTGAAACTGTACATACCCTTGATCAAATCAAAAGCTCCCGAACGCACGGTAGTATTTTACAAAGGATAAATAATCATCTCACTGAAATATATGAAAAAAATCATAAGTGGAACACACAAACACACGCACCAACAAATAATTTTTATATTTCGACAAATGGCCCAATCTCTTGTAAATCTGTGGCCAGATCAGGAAATTAATGTTTGAATGTTTTAAAAATCCCTGACTATATTTCCATGAGATATTTACCTTCCAATATCGCAACTGAAGCAAATCTACTCGACTGGTGGGCAGTCTCTGTACACAGAATGTTTATATATTTTAATCAAATCTAATAAAAGAGGATTTCATCGTCCTCTTTTAACGCAATCAATTTCATAAGAATATCCGCAAATATACCAATAAATTTTGTGTCATGCATTCAAAACTTTTTCAAATAGCCTTATACAATCACTGACTATATATTTAGTAAATTTTAAGGGTTTATTTATCAGTCCCAGCTCCCCAATAAAACTGTATTTAGATTTACAAGAGAAATATTTTTCAAAATCAGCAAACATTCATAGGAATCGGCCTGTGGACCTATTCACTAACAAAGAGAAGCCGACAGAGAGGAGATATCAACATGTAAACAACTAAACAAAGATATCGACAGTGGCACAGTTTAGGGAGATTTGCAAGGCTGGGATTAAATGTAAACGAATTTACTGGTCACCGAATAATTCAATTAAACTGACTCAATTCTACCAAACGCAAATTAAAACTAATTCCATTCCTATTGAAAGTACAATTTAAATACATTGCTACTCAATTACGATGGACTGCGAGGTTCTACCTACCTCTAACGAACCGCCATCAGATTTGTACTTTGCAATAAACTGTGAGCCTTCTCTAACAACCTTGAAACTTGCATCTTCCGGAAATATTAAGTCTAAAACAGCCACATCAACTACTACCACTTCCAACCTCAGTAACCTAATTTATTATCACTTCCAAACTTCAGATACCTCACCAACTACCAATTTCCAACATCAATACCCTCATAAACTATCATCAAATATACAGAAATGTATAAAGCTAATATAATTTCATCCCTTGCGTAATTAAAACATCAAAGGAAGACTGAAAAATTCTATGCCTTTCAACCTTCTTTAATAACAATATAAATTGTGACAGACAACGAAAGAACGAGGTATATTTCTCAAGGAAATTATTGAAATTTATATAATAAAGAAAAATCAATATGAATACAGAGGAAATTTCAATGCATTCTGGAAAGTTTATTTATATATTCTTTACTTTTCTTTCCTTTCTCTACCATACAGTCCCTTATCAACCAAACGTAACCTCAAAAACTAATACTTGTTGAAAGATTATAAGAAACATTAATTGGTGTTTCCATGATTCATAGGAATTTTGTGTAGTAACACAATAATTTAATAGTGTAATATACTGTATATGTCTACGTGTACATTGAATTAAGTATGCTATATGAGTAACACACTTACATATAAGTGGCGGTGGCTTTTATTATTTATTTGCTCAATGGTATTTATATAAATGTATGTATATTTACACATACAAAAAATTTAGACAAAGGCTGGGTGCCAATGTAAACTTGCGGACAGGTCGATATCATATCCCAGCATAAGGATTTGTAGATCATCGTGTCCTACTAACCAGCCGTGCCTGCCCTGATACAAACATCAACATTTCTCTAATACCTACAATTTTAATTCGATATACATCCGCTGTTGTTCAAGAGCGGCAGGTGTTCAATGGAAAAAATCTAACTTCCCAAAATTTCGACGATAAGTCACTTGATATTTTCGATAGGGTGAATATACGATTAAATAGGGGACTTGTTCATCAAGACTACTTACTACCCCAGTCGCTGTGCACTTAAATATCTCTCTATCAACCCTATAAACTTGGATTAAGCCAAGGACTGCACCTGAGCTTCAATTCCGACTTCGTTTGGTACAATATTCCCTCTATAATTCAATGTTCTTTATTTTTAAAAATCAGCCATTAGAGATACCATATTATTCAACACGATATATCTTGTGGGGACTTATTGAAAACGTCCTAATTGGCGATCTATCGGACTGGGGTTCGAGTCCCGCTAAAGCTCGAGAGTTTCTTGTAGTGTCTGCTACCTCGCCATCCTTGTGAGCTTGGATGGGAGGTTTGGGGGATCACTATAAGTCTACCAGCGGAGTCATCAGCAGCTATTGCCTGACCCTCCCTGGTCCTGGCTTGGGTGGAGAGGGGGTTTGGACGCTGATCATAATTATGTATATATGGTCATTCTCTAGGACACTAGTGGTCTTGCTAGCTAGGGCATTATCATTTTCCTTGCACGAGCGACCTTTAAACAATTAAAACCAATTAATAATACAATGAATCACTCATTGGAATTAAGAATTAAGGCCATATGGCCAGGTACTGGGGCCTGGAAGATCATTCAAAGCCAAGATGCAAATCAGTATTTTTATCTGTAAGATGAATGACAATGCAATAATTAAAGAAGCTTATAATATAATATTAATAACGTTATGAACTTTATTAATGTTAGGAAAATACAAGTTAGAATATTATTTTGATAAGGCTTGAATTAAATACATTCAGACAATAACTTTTCAAATGTAAAAATATTTATTGTAAATTAGGATATTTTCACATTGCGTTTATGAACCATTTTGTAATTAAGTGCAACAATTATTTAGTTATATGATTAAACCCTTTACACAACCTCCCATTTTCCTATTTACAACACGGCAGTTGTGGTTTCCAGGTGTAACCTCTCCTGATAACCCTCTCTCACTGGGGTATGACTACTTCCTCTCCCCAATACCAGAGGGACGGGGAAAGATCGAGTAGTTACACCTCTAGCAACGCCGTTCAGCGTGACCGGATATATATATATATATATATATATATATATATATATATACATATATATATATATATACATATATATATATATATATATATATATATATATATATATATATATATATAGCCAGATACTTGCACTTTATTATATAAGGGAGATGTAGGTTACGATGACAAACGAACATGTGTCCGTAAATCTTTTATCTGTTTAAATCTAAACTTTAAACAAACTAGTTTTCTTATACTGATACAAAATTAGTCATAGACGTTTTTTATGGCGATGGACACATATGTATCTTCAATTTCGTCACCAATTTTGACTACTTGCTACACAAGTTACTAAAATCTCTCTTTATAATTTATATATGACAGATCTATTTTAACGTTGTTACTGATCTACAAACATTCTTTATCAATTGTTTATTACCTCTGATGTAGTTTATCTATTTTCTCATCTCCTCTTCTGAACGGGCTATTTTTTCCTTGTTGAAGCTCTTGGGCTTATAACGTCTATCCTTTCCAATAATGGTTGTAGCTTAGCTAGTAATAATAATAACAATGACATTCTCGAGATCTCATTACTTGACTAATCAATTGGACAGAAAATATTATTTTCACCGTGGCATCACGGTGTCTAAAGGGCTGAAACTCTCATCCGGAAATGTCAAGTCTGAAATTCTGGCTGAACAAAATAATAACAACAAATGCAGCCGTTTCTAGACCATTCCAGAACAAAAGCTTCACACATGTCATTCATGTCTGGGGTTTGGCCAGTTAACATCTCCACGCTAGCCAGTACCGATTGGTAAGTATTACTATTACTGGTATGGATGGTGTGAGAGCTGAGATGTTGAAGGAAGGGGGTGTGACTGTACTTGAATGGTTGGTGACATTGTTTAATATGTGTTTTGTGTTGTCAATGGTACCAGTAGATTGGGTTTGTGCATGTATTGTACCACTATATAAGGGTAAGGGAGATGTGCATGAGTGTTGTAATTCAAGAGGTATTAGTTTGTTGAGCGTAGTTGGAAAAGTGTATGGTAGAGTAATGATTAATAGGATCAAAGATAAAACAGAGAATGCAATCTTAGAAATACAGGGTGGTTTTAGAAGAGGTAGGGGTTGTATGAATCAGATTTTTACAGTAAGGCAGATATGCGAGAAATATTCAGCAAAAGGTAAGGAGGTGTATGTTGCGTCTATGGATCTGGAGAAAGCGTATGATAGAGTTGATAGGGAAGCAATGTGGAATGTGATGAGGTTATATGGAGTTGGTGGAAAGTTGTTGCAAGCAGTGAAAAGTTTCTACAAAGGTAGTAAAGCATGTGTTAGGATAGGAAATGAAATGAGTGATTGGTTTCCGGTGAGAGTGGGGCTGAGACAGGGATGTGTGATGTCACCGTGGTTGTTTAACTTGTATGTTGATGGAGTGGTGAGAGAGGTGAATGCTCGAGTGCTTGGACGAGGATTAAAACTGGTAGACGAGAATGACCATGAATGGGAGGTAAATCAGTTGTTGTTTGCGGATGATACTGTACTGGTTGCAGACACAGAAGAGAAGCTTGGCCGATTAGTGACAGAATTTGGAAGTGTGTGAGAGAAGGAAGTTGAGAGTTAATGTGGGTAAGAGTAAGGTTTGAGATGTATGAGAAGGGAAGGTGGTGCAAGGTTGAATGTCATGTTGAATGGAGAGTTACTTGAGGAAGTGGATCAGTTTAAGTACTTGGGGTCTGTTGTTGCAGCAAATGGTGGAGTGGAAGCAGATGTACGCCAGAGAGTGAATGAAGGTTGCAAAGTGATGGGGGCACTTAAGGGAGTAGTAAAAAATAGAGGGTTGGGCATGAATGTAAAAAGAGTTCTATATGAGAAAGTGATTGTACCAACTGTGATGTATGGATCGGAGTTGTGGGGGAATGAAAGTGACAGAGAGACAGAAATTGAAAGTGTTTGAGATTAAGTGTCTATGGAGTATGGCTGGTGTATCTCGAGTAGATAGGGTTAGGAACGAAGTGGTGAGAGTAAGAACGGGTGTAATAAATGAGTTAGCAGCTAGAGTGGATATGAATGTGTTGAGGTGGTTTGGCCATGTTGAGAGAATGGAAAATGGCTGTATGCTAAAGGTAATGAATGCAAAAGTTGATGGGAGAAGTAAAAGAGGAAGGCCAAGGTTTGGGTGGATGGATGGAGTGAAGAAAGCTCTGGGTGATAGGAGGATAGATGTGAGAGAGGTAAGAGAGCGTGCTAGAAATAGGAATGAATGGCAAGCGATTGTGACGCAGTTCCGGTAGGCCCTGCTGCTGCCTCCGATGCCTTAGATGACCACGGAGGTAGCAGCAGTAGGGGATTCAGCATTATGAAGCTTCATCTGTGGTGGATAATGTGGGAGGGTGGTGGGCTGTGGCACCCTAGCAGTACCAGCTGAACTCGGTTAAGTTCCTTGTTAGGCTGGAGGAACGTAGAGAGTAGAGGTCCCCTTTTTTGTTTTGTTTCATTTGTTAATGTCGGCTACCCCCAAAATTGGGGGAAGTGCCTTGGTATATGGATGGATTACTTGCTAAGCTACAACCCTAGTTGGAAAAGCAGGATGCTATAAGCCCAGGGGCTCCAACACGGAAATTAGTCCGGTGAGGAAAGGAAACAAGGAAAAATAAATATCCTACAGTAACAACATTAAAATAAATATCTCCTATATAAACTATAAAAACTTTAACAAAACAAGAGTTGGAGAAACAAGACAGAACAGCGTACCCGAGTGTACCCTCAAGCAAGAGAACTCTAACCCAAGGCAGTGGAAGGCCATGGTACAGAGGCTATGGCACTACCCAAGACTAGAGAACAATGGTTTGATTTTGGAGTGGTTGTGTTAAAATGTAGTAGGATTTGGCAAAGTGTGGGGGGAGAATGTGGAGGATTAATTTTTGTTTTATATTTATTTTTTTGTTTACCAAATCGAGAGAGAGAGAGAGAGAGAGAGAGAGAGAGAGAGAGAGAGAGAGAGAGAGAGAGAGAGAGAGAGAGCCCAAGGCGCCTCTCCACCCAAGCTAGGACCAAGGAGGGCCAGGCAATGGCTGCTGATGACTCAGCAGGTAGACTTGTAGGCTCTCAAAATACCCCTACTCCATTCCTCACAAGGATGGTGAGGTAGCAGAAACCAAAGGGACTAACGAGTTTTGAGTAAGACTCGAACCTCAGTCTGGTATTCACCAGTCAGGGACATTACAACATCGGCCATCACAACCCTATGTTTTAAATATTACCATTTCGTCTTTATACTGGATTTTATAATAGCCTTGCTACCTAAAACTAATCATTAAATGGTTAATATATTCATATGCTAAACTCCTAAACTACATGAATCGAAACTAAGTACTTTTATCATTCGTTTGTTTGTCCTGGCCACGACTACTTTACTGTACACTCAAAACTCAGTTTCTTTATGGATTAACATTTTGCAGATTATTGTAAAAAAACAAAAAAAAATAAACTTTGTCCTCGGTATTATTTTACTTATGGACATTAATTGCTTTCAACATAAAATATAGTTTTTTCTGTTGTATTAAGATGTGATTTGAATGATTTTCAGGTTTATTTCCATCGCAAATGAATACTTATCCTTCCACTACCCCTCCCCCTATAGATAACAATCCGGGGGAACCTCCTTGGGAAGCGGGGTTTTGGGTGGGGGAGACAAAGTAGGTAAAAACAGGGCAAAAACCTAAATATAACACTCAAACATATAAAAATGGACCGGTATACAGGTATACACTGAATTCGAAATACATAAAAACACTGGAAATGGGAAAACCCGAGCCAAGAATTTGACATAAGAAAATGGCATACAAATGCACTATATGACCAGTTATTGCACGTCACATTGTAGTCGTGCACTAAACTAAACTTAATTTTCTGACCTAACCTGTCACTGAATACATCTGCACCATAATTAAAATAATACCTGATCGGTACCTAATACTACAGAAATAAATATTATACTCACCATTACTCTTAGTCTTACAAGCCTGAACAATGTGGAGGGGGGGGGCTCCTCCTCCTCCTCCTCCTCCTCCTCCTCCTCCTCCTCCTCCTCCTGTGGCCTCTTGGGCCGTTGCCTCTCTCCTTGAGGAGGGTACAGCAATGCAGCAGTTTTACAAAAATAATGTAGTCGCTGATTTTCAGGGTATCGTTTTACAAATAAATAGCGAGATATATATTGCTTAAAATATTGTGAGCGATTTCCAGGCCGCTTGATCCACTCTTTGAGATCCCTCCAAAGTCTTTCAATATTTTGGGTATGTACCAATGAATGATCAGGGTCTACAAAGTTTCCGAATGATTCACCGTGTTATGTATATAACCCAAAGATGACAGCTTATTATACGCACGCCACTTGTCGCTATTAATACACGAGCCACTCTTAATATATTTCTGGATTAGAGGAATAAGATTTTCAGCCGAGTGTTCTTGAGGCAAAGGCTCCACTAAAGGCAGTATAAAAAATGTCTTGGATTCCCTCTCAATCCCCCAAAAACCCAAATATCACTGAGAGGACGGCCCCTGTCATATTAGCGTTTGCCAAAATGAGATTCATCTATTTCTATTAAAACACCATCACCACCAAATGGTTCTTGATTATCAAAATAATATTCAGCAACTTCACAACAAAAACTAGGCCAATCAACACTGGTTGCTCTACTAATTTTAAGAGAATCTATTACAGTATGATGGTTCCACAATTTACTGACCCAATGATTAATAAATAATAATAATAGTTTCCAAGCAGGAAGATGAGTACCATCTAAAAAGGTACCTTTATCATCTGAAACTTGATACACACATCGCCGGAGTTTCTTTGTTTTAGCAATCACCACAGTAGAACTACAATAACAAATATGCTTATCTTCCCTAAAAAAGTAATGGTTTCTGACACTTGGGACACTGAACACTCAAAGGTGACACAGAATGTTGACGGAAAAAATCCTATGCATATTTTGCATGTTCGGCATATGCACCACCATAATATTTGCCTATTACCCAAAATAATCGAGCTCACAAGAGTCACACAACTGCACTTCACTATCCATACCTTTAAACTGATGGTGGAAAAGACAATCCTTGGTCTGTTGGAACCGTTTTGTTTTCCGATTGGTTAACAATGAAAACGTCATAAATTGACAGCCAGTTACATAAAGTGTGACAATTGACGTCATCATCTCTTACCGAGGACCAACTAAAGTATAGTATTTTGGAGAGAATCAGGTATGTTTGTAGATGGCCGTTGTAGATTGGCTAATTGTCGAAACAGTGGCCTGAAGCACCTAAATTCGAATGGCAAAACGTCAAAAGTATACGTAATTCCAAAAACGTTTGTTATTGGCTGAAATCAATAAGAGTTAAGCCACAAGAGATGAAACAGGAGATTTGAGTGGTTGTCGATAACAAATAAACAAATGAACAAACTCAGGATACTGATGATTGGTGTAGAAGGCAAATATTAAGATGTCATAAAATTACTTCCAATAACAGAAGTTGAAAGGTGGAGCCAACAACCAAAACAGATTGGTTCTATGCGTACGCATTGAGAAGATAAATTTACCACCTACTAGAATGAGATTTACGAAGCTTCTACTTAGTAGAATGAGATTTACAAAGCTGCCTGTGCCCATGAAAAGAATAACATTGGACTTAAACTTTTTCAGGTGAACTCGCTAACGTTTTTCTTGATTTTTATAAGAACTAGGCATTTGCGACAGATAATATTATACAGAAATACTACAAAAGACTTCCTTAACATAGAGAACTAAGTTAAAAATACGCTACATTATTAATGTCCATAAATAAAATAATAACTCTTAATCGATAGTAAAGTTTTGCAGTCGGTCGAAACTTGGTACTAGCAAAAAATAATACTTTTGTTTGACAAAATATTCATGTTCATAACGAATCAAAATTTGAATAATTATGACACTGTGGAGAAAATGAAGCAAAATATATCAAATTTATATTTAAATCAACAAATTAATTCTATAGGGTGTGTGTGATCTTTGAGTTATCTAGAAAAGGAATTGACGTTAAGGCAAATACTTGAGTAAAAGATTTTAAAATGTACACTTTGGTTTTTATTTACGTGAAGAAAGGTTATATTCTTGAAAAGATTTCTCTATCATTTGCACATTAAGTCAGGCTTAAATCACTTCTATATATATTTGAAGTGAATGTAAAACTTTGCCCAGAAGGCAGCAGCCACAAGAAGAAACA
>NC_090752.1:84306279-84338779 GCF_036898095.1 Palaemon carinicauda
TTTCCAACATATGGTGTCACTGATCCTGGCATATTCCAACAATTGATATAATTGATCCAGGTGTTTTCCAACATATGATGTCACTGATCCTGGCATTTTCCAAAAATTGATATCATTGATCCAGGTATTTTCCAACATATGGTGTCACTGATCCTGAGATTTTCCAAAAATGGATATCATTGATCCAGGTATTTTCCAACATATGGTGTCACTGATCCTGGCATATTCCAACAATTGATATAATTGATCCAGGTATTTTCCAACATATGATGTCACTGATCCTGGCATTTTCCAAAAATTGATATCATTGATCCAGGTATTTTCCAACATATGGTGTCACTGATCCTGAGATTTTCCAAAAATGATATCATTGATCCAGGTATTTTCCAACATATGGTGTCACTGATCCTGGCATATTCCAACAGTTGATATAATTGATCCAGGTATTTTCCAACATATGATGTCACTGATCCTGGCATTTTCCAAAAATTGATATCATTGATCCAGGTATTTTCCAACATATGGTGTCACTGATCCTGAGATTTTCCAAAAATGGATATCATTGATCCAGGTATTTTCCAACATATGGTGTCACTGATCCTGGCATATTCCAACAATTGATATAATTGATCCAGGTGTTTTCCAACATATGATGTCACTGATCCTGGCATTTTCCAAAAATTGATATCATTGATCCAGGTATTTTCCAACATATGGTGTCACTGATCCTGAGATTTTCCAAAAATGGATATCATTGATCCAGGTATTTTCCAACATATGGTGTCACTGATCCTGGCATATTCCAACAATTGATATAATTGATCCAGGTATTTTCCAACATATGATGTCACTGATCCTGGCATTTTCCAAAAATTGATATCATTGATCCAGGTATTTTCCAACATATGGTGTCACTGATCCTGAGATTTTCCAAAAATGAATATCATTGATCCAGGTATTTTCCAACATATGGTGTCACTGATCCCTAGCATATTCCAACAATTGATATAATTGATCCAGGTATTTTACAACATATGGTGTCACTGATCCTGGCATATTCCAACAATTGCTATAATTGATCCAGGTATTTTCCAACATATGATGTCACTGATCCCGACATTTTCCAAAAATTTATATCATTGATCCAGGTATTTTCCAACAATGGTGTCACTGATCCTGAGATTTTCCAACAATTGATATCAATGATCTAGGTATTTTCCACTGATCTGAGATTTTCCAACAATTGATATCATTGATCCAGGTATTTTCCAACATATGGTGTCACTGATCCTGGCATTTTCCAACATTTGATATCATTGATCCAGGTATTTTCCAACATATGATGTCTCACAACCTGGCATTTTCCAACACTTGATATCATTCATCCAGGTATTTTCAACGTATGGTGTCACTGATCCTGAGATTTTCCAACAATTGATATCATTCATCCAGGTATTTTCTAACATATGGTGTCACTGATCCTGGCATTTTCCAACAATTGATTAATTGATCCGCGTATTTTCCAAAATATGGTGTCACTGTTCCTGAGATTTTCCAACAATTGATATAATTGATCCACGTATTTTTCAACATATGGTGTCACTGATCCTGAGATTTTCCAACAATTGATATAATTGATCCAGGTATTTTCCAATTTGGTGTCACTGATCCTGACATTTTCCAAAAATTTATATCATTGATCCAGGTATTTTCCAACATATGGTGTCACTGATCCTGAGATTTTCCAACAATTGATATCATTGATCCAGGTATTTTCCAAAATATGATGTCAGTGAACCTGAGATTTTCCAACAATTGATATCATTGATCCACTTATTTTCCAAAATTAGGTGTCACTGATTCTGGCATTTTCCAACAATTTATATCATTGATCCAGGTATTTTCCAAAATATGGTGTCACTGATCCCAGGATTTCCCGATCAACTTCCATCATTGAGGGAAGGTAAAAGTTAAGCATGTAACTTCCCAAAAAATTTCAGCCGCATGGTAATCTGTAAAAGGAAATTTACACTATACATAAAAATTAAAAGATTAAAACGGTCTCTTCAAGAGATTTATAGAGCAAAAACTCAAATATCTATAAACATTTTATTTTACATATCTTCATGCTAATCTACTTAAAAAGAGAGGTAGAATAATCTTAGGATATTCTCTCTTTTAGGTATTGAATGTTGGTTACCCAGAAATTAAGTATAAAATCGTATTATTGAACTCCACGGTGTACAGGCTATTAGAATAGTACCGTAGTAATGTTCAGTTGTCTAAACATTTGTGGGGATCTGTGTGCAATTTTTTAGTCTTCCATGAAAGAAAGATATAAAGATTAATTAATGACTTGTATCCGTCAAAGTGAATTAACAGTAGCAAGGAAATGTATATATATGATATATATATATATATATATATATATATATATATATATATATATATATATATATATATATATATATATATGTGTGTGTGTGTGTGTGTGTGCGTATATATATATATATATATATATATATATATATATATATATATATATATATATATATATATATATATATATATATATATATATGCATATATATATATATATATATATATATATATATATATATATATATATATATATATATATATATATATATATATATATTGTGTGTGTGTCGGGGGTATTAAGTTTTATATTATTCCTTTAAAAATGATTTTATTCATTCACTTTAACCTACCACAATTCATTGCTGACCACTGCTAGTATTTTCTCAAAATACCCTCTAGCTTCAACCTGCTCCACTCTTATTAAAATGCACCATGACGGAATACTTCAAGTTTTATTTGTGTAAGTTTTACTAAGGTTAAAAATGCAAATATGTACTAACATTATCTGCTTCTAAACATATAAAACATTCGCTTCAGAAATTCATGTAATGTTTCAAAAAATGTAGGGAAATGGTATATAATTCTTGACCAAAACCTTTCATGCAAAGTTTAAAACATCGTAAGGAAATGGTATATAATTCTTGAGCAAAACCTTTCATGCAAAGTTTAAAATTTTTTAAGGAAATGGTATATAATTTTTGAACAAAACCTTTCATGCAATGTTTCAAAAATCGTAAGGAAATGGTATATAATTTTTGAACAAAACCTTTCATGCAATGTTTCAAAAATCGTAAGGAAATGGTATGTAATTCTTGTGAAAGACCTTTCAAACAATGTTTCAAAAATAGTAGGGAAGTGGTATATAATTCTTGAGCAAATTCTTTCATGCAATGTTTCAAAAATCGTAAGGAAATGGTATATAATTTTTGAGTAAGATCTTTCATGCAATGTTTCAAAAAATATGTCAACTAATTTTCATACCCTCTTTCATATTTCCTTTGTTTTATTTTCATAATGGTGTTTAATTGCAGATGGCCACCCATTTTAATTGTAACTTTTTGTTTTCCTTCAGGATAAAGATGAAGTCTTGTGCGAATGTACACACTGCAGACGACCTACAGCTATCGAGTAAATACCATATGCATTGATTGTTTATTGCCTTTTCACACTGTAAATTTCACCTACTTGGACATTCCCTGATGACCGTCACTGTCGTAAACGTTATTATTAAAAAGCAAAGACATTTAGTTTCTCAATCTTTTTTGTTATTATTATACTGATTCCACTTCAAAATGTAAATTGTTTCAGATTCAACCAAAAAGTTAGGATTTTTCTTCGAGTTCTGGCAATGCCAAATATATAAGCGGCTTCCTAATTATTCTCAATGTTGTTCAGTCGGGTGGCATATCTTCGTTGCATTAATAATGCATCAATTAGGTTAACGCGTTTAGGTAAAGCTCTCGTAATGGTATTCTGTTATAATGTTAGCTGAAGGGGTTTGTTAAGCTTTGTTGACTATATATATATATATATATATATATATATATATATATATATATATATATATATATATATATATATATATATATATATATATATATTTGAGTGGAGTGGAGATATATTAACGTGTTAAAAGGGTTTGTGTATCTCCATGATCATCACGGCTATACTAGTCGGGGCCACCCTTACTAGGTAGGTTTGCTTTGAGCAATTAGACAAAAATCTCCCACCATCACCAAGCCGCATTGGCCAACGTGATGATGAAAACAGGTCAAACCACCTACACGATTAAAGACATGTCCGAGTCCTTTGTCATGCATTGGACTAGAAACGGCTGCATTTGTTGTTGTTGTTGTTGTCGTTGTTGTTGTTCTTGTTTTTGTTATTGTTGTTGTTGTTCTAGAAGTACTGTGAAGGGTTTAGGGGTGCACTGAATTCTTTGTGTTTGGCCATTTAGTGATTATTAGACTACAGTGAACGTTGAGGATGCAATTATTTCCTTATCCCGATATCCTATAGGAGTAATAATTATGATTGCCATTAGGCGCTGGGGATGAAATTCATCTTGGTAAAGGATAATTGTTGCATTGATTTTTCTTATTCTTCTCTCCAACCTGCCAACACCTCCCCCACGTGTTGGAAAAATGACTTAATGCTGATATATATTATATTTATACACACACACACATATATATATATACATATATATATACATATATATATATATATATATATATATATATATATATATATATATATATATATATATATATATATATATATATATATATGTGTGTGTATAATCAGTTTGTTCGTGTCTGTGAATATAAATCATTATATATTCATGTATATATATATATATATATATATATATATATATATATATATATATGTATATATATATATATATATATATATATATATATATATGTGTGTGTGTGCGTGTATATATATATATATATATATATATATATATATATATATATATATATATATATATATATATATATATATATATATATATATATATATATATACATATATATATATATATATATATATATATATGTATATATATATATATATATATATATATATATATATATATATATATATATATATATATATATATATATTGAAAACACGGTTCCAAAGAAAAGTATAGCTACAATTATTTGTTGCATTTATCTCAGTTGCCGATTTATAGTAGAAAGTCAGTGACGAAAACTTCCACAACATTACCTTCATACCATTCACAGAAGGATAATGAGCATTGTGTTGTCACCTCCATAAGTGCACTGTGCTAATGAATTCATCTTTCATCGCTAGCTTGTTTACATGGTGTTAAGGCCCCTCCATTTTAACACCTCTGTTCCCCTGCAGTTTATTATTTCCTATTTTTTTTTTTTTATTCAGGAAAGAATGTATGTATGGTTTTTATAGACTCTGAGAAAGCTGTTGATTTTGTCAAAACTTCAGCAGTAATGAAAACCTTTCAAACACAAGGAATAGATGAATCTTTGGACTTGCCATGGGCGGAGTTCGCCCTAAATAGGGATACCCCGTTTTTTATGCTTTTTGCGCAGGACCCTGTGTTGCCGTATACCGTGTCATGGACCCCCACACCCTGCCATTATACAACACAGAACAATATCGGGGGGCGATGTGTAATTTGGCTCGGAGAGTGTTTCAGATAACCCAAAAGTACTTGCTGAGGGCCAACGAGAAGTATCAGACGAAATACGATCAGCGTTTCCAAACGCGAACGTCTGATATACAGATAGGGGACAGAATCTATCTGAAAAGGTTGCAACCGAGGAAGCATAAACTGGAAGTCTCATATGTTGGACCGTATCGTGTAAAAGAAATTAAAGCCGATACGGCGGTCATGCAACACATCCGGACGGGGACCAAAGGCGAGTATCACCTTTCGCATATGCGTCCGGTCCGAGAGGACAACTTGGTGTGGTATTTGAATAAGCGGGTACCACCTTACCCGGGCTACCTGGCTACTTGGGGGAGGAAAGTGAGGAGGAGGCCCGAGCATGTGTCAGTGCCATACTTAGGGCACGAGAGAGTGCGAGAGGACATGGGCCTTGAGATAATGTCTACTACGAGGTGATTGAGGTCATAAAAATCAGGTTTCTTTTACGTATGTTCATTCCAAGTGTATTGTGAAAAGACGTTTTAAATTTTGTTTCCATTTTTTGGTTTTGTTCTAAGCATATCACGAGTATTTCATTCATCATACTGAGACATTTCTGTTGTGATTATGTTTGTGTTGGAATTAGTTCAAATTTCGTTACCCTATGTTGATACTTATTTTGCTATTACCAATGTTTTTATGTATGTTTTTCCATTTTGTTGTACTGTATTTAAAAAATTTCATTTGTCTCTGTGGAGGTTTTCGGTGCTGTTACAGGTAATTGCTAATCATGGGTTGAAAATTGAACATCATTACTTATGTTTTTGTTTTTCAGGAGAAATAATATTGCTCGGTTATTGATAAGTATTTTTCTTTTTTTGTTATTATTCACTGTTTGAATTTGCTCCTTGTTGCAGTCTCACGGATGTGTTAGAAATGGTTTTCTTATGATGGTAAATGTGTCAAAGAGTGCTGGGATTGTGAGTTATTCATTTTTTATTTCTCTTAATTTTTGTCATTTTCTTTATTTTGTGTATGTAATGATTTGTCGGTTCATATAAAGATTTTATTGCATTGAAGGGGCTGTTGGTAAAACATTATTATTTTTCTGATTTTGTGCTCCAAATTTCGGTGATGATGTATTAAACCTGAATTTTGTGTTTCTGTATGACCTATTGTGGGCGTGACATTCATCTTTGTGTAACTTGCAATTATAACACGCCAACCGGCCCTCTGATTTTAATTTTTAATTTTAATTTCTGCATGCACCCGAAGAGGATGGTACTCAGCGGCAATGTAAAGAGAAACGGAAGTTTTTGTTTCAGTGAAAAAAAAATTTGAAAAGTTTCATAAAAAAAAGGAGAGAGAAAAAAAAATTGTTTTGAGAAAAAAAAAAAACTGATAAGTGTGAATTTTACGGGACATAAAATCTGGGAAGGGAGTGATGAGCTAATCACAGTCAGGTTGGCCGTTACTGATCGGGATGAGTGAGTGTCAACAGATTTTTCTTCTTTGTTAGAGGAAAGACGGTTACGCTGTGGCTTGGGTGGCACTACAAGGAAAATGACGGTTGTAAGCTTGGCGTCACCTAAACCTCTCCCGATTGGTTGTTATGAGACTTTCGGGTCAAAACAACCAATCATTGATCAGGCATAGTGAGGCCATGTATGGGCGCTTGGGTAAAAACCCCATAGGACAGTCAGTCTGGTTTTGGAGGTCGATAGAGAGTGTCAGGTGCCAAGATGTGTGCCGAACCGAGTACCATTTTTTCTGAGGGCTTTTTCTTAGTAACGTAATGTAATCATAAATAAGGGCGCCCTTGTGAACTTAAGAGAATACAGCATGTTTCCTAACATGACTAGAGAGGGATTTCATGCACAAATAATAGCCGAGTTGATAATTTTACACATGCTGTATTCTCTTAAGTTCACAAGGGCGCCCTTATTTATGATTACATTACGCAACGTGTGAACCCCAATACGACCCAGATCGGGTCATATATGTATATATATATATATATATATATATATATATATATATATATATATATATATATATATATATATATATATATAATTTTGAAATGAGTCTTTTACATTAAAGCTGGTTTATATATATATATATATATATATATATATATATATATATATATATATATATATATATATATATATATATATATATATACACATGCTTTTTTTCAACATGAGTTCTTCAATTGAGAAGTGGTTATGCCAGAAGGTGTTACTCAAAGGTTGACTGCAGGCATTTATGGGATGAGGTTGCCTAATTTTTTGTCTGACCCCAATATTTTTTAACTTTGCTGATCAAACTGCTGGCTGGAAAAAGTGGCTCAGTGAGAGACTATAAGTACAACAATACTAGTCTGAAATATTAGTTATAATACTTGATTTAGAGCAAAGTAGAAATGCAGCTTTTGTTAGAATTATCTTTCGTATCGATTTTAAT
Organism: Palaemon carinicauda; assembly: GCF_036898095.1. Classification (NCBI taxonomy): domain Eukaryota; kingdom Metazoa; phylum Arthropoda; class Malacostraca; order Decapoda; family Palaemonidae; genus Palaemon; species Palaemon carinicauda. The sequence continues at coordinate 84,314,276 of NC_090752.1, forward strand.
TAGGTAGAAATGCGAATGACACATTATAATGTGTGTGAAATGGCAAAGAAATGTGGCACTTCAAAAAAATGTGAATGCTTACCTAAATGAGTATGACACACGTGGTCTTGAGCTACTGCCATTAAGGGTCTAATAAAAGTTCTAAAATGGAATGGGGTTTGAGAGAGAGAGAGAGAGAGAGAGAGAGAGAGAGAGAGAGAGAGAGAGAGAGAGAGAGAGAGATTGATTAAGGCAGGACACAGGCTATGGTAAGACTAAGACACATAATATAAGGCTTAAATACAGTAGGAAAAAGCCTTGGACGTAAGGACTGTGTCAAAGTATTTCAGTAAACAAAAAAAAAAAAAAAAGCTTGAGAAAAATCCCACGAAGAACTAAAATAAATTCCAGCGTGAGACTCAATGCAGAATACGAACAAAGATATAGATTATAATTCATGAGAAACGAGAACAAAAGCTATGGCCAAACACAGTGTGGGGAAATGAACAAAGTTAAGGGCTAAACTCTTTTATGTGAGACGATGCTACATCAAGGAAAGGGTGAAACTGAACAAGGAATAAAAAAAATCTAGTTAAACAGAAGTAGGAACTTCCTACAACCTACTTACTTATCAAGAGAAAACTCAAAAGTGTGTACTTTAGTATAAAAGCCTATATTTTTCCTTTGCTGTCAACGATAATTGAGCATATTTTGTTTGTACTGTCAATAACAATAGAATATCTTCAATGGGTCTGAGGCTTTGTTGACTTTACAATCAGTTTGCTAAGGAAATTTCCTGATAAAAGTTAATATCTAAATTATATGAAGCGAAGCCAAAGACTTGCCTCGATTATACTGCGCCAAAGATTTGAGGTCATTGTTTGGAAATATGATTCACCGAGTCATCTCCTTTATATAATATTGAGCAAGTGTCTGACTATATATATATATATATATATATATATATATATATATATATATATATATATATATATATATATATATATATATATATATATATATATCGATCACGCTGAGTTCTCCCCGTCCCTCTTGGAGGGGGGAGAGAGAGTTGTCATACCTTGGTGAGAGGGGGTTTTTGTGTGTATATCTATCAAAATAATTAGCCGTCAATTTTAACGGGTCGCCTACACAAGTTGATATTGTGTGGTGCAATTCCCATCAAAAGTAGCGCAAATACTCATTACCACTTATACCAAGATCCATATGCATGGCAACTCTCTCTCTCTCTCTCTCTCTCTCTCTCTCTCTCTCTCTCTCTCTCTCTCTCTCGAACATCGTTCGGGGAAATTTGTTTCTAATCGAACAAAGTTCGGTAAAGGTCTTTTTGCTTTCGTCCAAAGGATGTCAGTTGAGCAGGGGGAGCTTTGTAGCAAGTGTGATTGTTGTACGGGTGACAAAAAAATGTACATTCTTATACAAAAACACGAAAATTCTCGTGTATATTATTATTGCTCTGTGCGCTAGAAGAAAAAAAGGAAGAAGACTCATATATCATGAATCGTGTAAAAGTGACGATTCAACAGCAAATGAACAATACATTATATGAAACATTAAAATCTCTGAACGAACAGTGGAGGTCCTGTAGAGAGTGGAGTTCCCCTGCTGTATGGGACCGGAAAAGCAGCCGTCAAAGTAAAGTAAAGTACAGAAAGAGACGTAATTTTAGAGTCGTAAATTTGATAATACTATAGGAATTATAAAGTGAATCGGAACTAGATTTCATATATTATAGGAGAATGGATCCAAATACCCTTTATAAAAGTTGTCTCGAAAGTGGAACCTACAATCACCAAACAGTATACGATTATATAGAAATTCAGTACATATAACAGCAAGGATTTCCGAGCAGAGTTTATGTAAAATTATAATGGAAACTTGCACACACATCTATAAAGGCCTAAGAAACGAGATCTCTTTGACTTGCTAATTTGCCGCATTTCTCGCCTGTCACGTTTATGTTATTTGCGGGAATTGGCTAGATTTCGCTTCACCTCATCTTGAATAACATTATTAATATTAGTACCCAGAGTTATTTTAGAAATTTCTGCCAAAAAAGAAAAAAGAAAAAAAAATTACACCTCCATCTCGATAAGCATCAGCCCTGATATCCCAAAGGCTGAAAGGATGCTGTTTATACAACTATCAAGTTTAAAGTTGCCTCAAGGGATCAATAAAACTTTGACATGTTTTAACTTGGAAAATGGAGTATTAAAAAAGAAATTGTATATCTTTGGCATTGGTGAGAAACGTAACTTCGTACGTCAGGCAATGACATCTCCCAAGTCTTCAACTACAATCGAGCACAACTCTAGTTACTTCGGTAGGAAATATCTATTTTAATGTTGTTACTGTTATTAAGATATTTCATTTTTTTCTTGTTTCCTTTCCTCACTGAGCTATTTTCCCTATTGGGGCCCCTGGGCTTATAGTATCCTGCTTTTCCAACTAGAGTTGTAGCTTTGCAAATAATAATAATAATAATAATAATCTTACGAAAAAACCTATACCGAACTTTACTCGCTGCTTCTACGCTTCTGACGTGTGGACGGAGCCTTAGCTACATCTACTTTTTAGCCTTCTACTTTCCTTTTGTTCCCTCTTCCTTTCCGCCATCTTGACTTTTTCTTCGCCCTAGTCTCACGTCGTCGCTGAGTGGTCTCCCCGGTGACAATAAGTATATCTTAAAGTTTTATTCTTGTAGGGCGCCTTCGTCCCCTAGAGGCATTCCTTTATATCTTTGTACTTTACCTCGTCCCCGCTAACTTCCTTCGTTCTTGCTGTTCAACTTCTAACTTTTCCTTCAGTTTCACTCGGTTGCTGAATTGCTTCATAGGCCCCAACGCCAGTAATAAATCCCATTTTCATAAATGCAATCCTATTGAATAAGATTCCGCGAGGTTACTGAATGTAATATTGTAGGCAGTAAAGACGGATTAGCTTCCTGCATGGAAAGTTGTTCTGCATGAATATGAATAAAGATATCAAGGCACATGAAGTTTAATTGCGATAATAAAAGCGCGGACCAAATGTTAAATGAAACCTTCAACCGTTCTCCGATACCGTGTAATAAACGGTTAACTTTATATTTTGGGGAATAAAATTTAATTGAGATGATAAAAGCATGAAGCAAATTAGACATGAAACGTTTTGTCATTTCCTCTAAGCCGAGAGAGTAATAAAAAAAGAAGAAATTATTGTCTTTTCGGTAATGATTTTTGTACATAAGCAATGTTACATGAAACACTTCCTAAGAGTTGTGGTGGCCTAATGGAAACGTCCCTGCCTGTCGTTCTGCTGGACGGGAGATCGAGTCGTGCCCAAACTATAGTTTTTTTGTAGTGTTGCAACTTCACCATCCTTGTGAGCTGAGGATGGGAGGTTTGGGGGAGTCTATAGGTCTACCTGCTGAGTCAGCACCAGCCATTGCCTGTCCCTCCCTGGTTCTAGCTTGGATAGAAGTGGTCTTGGGCGCTGGTCATACGTATTGCCATAGCCTCTGTACCATGATCTTCCACTGTCTTGGGTTAGAGTTCTCTTGTTTGAGGGTACACTCGGGCACATTATTCTATCTTATATATCTTCCCCTTGTTTTGTTAAAGTTTTTATAGTTAATGTAGGAGATATTTATTTTAGTGTTACTCTTCTGAAAATATTTTATATTTCCTTGTTTCCTTTCCTGACTGGGCTATTTTCCCTGTTGGAACCCCTGGGCTTATAGTATCTTGCTTTTCTAGCTAGGGTTGTAGCTTAATAATAATAATAATAATAATAATAATAATAATAATAATAATAATATTGATAATAATATATGGTTATTCTCGGGGACATTGTCCTACTAGCTAAGGCAATGACAATGTCCATTGCCTCTGCCATTCATGAGCGCCTTTCAAACCTTTAAACACCATTATAATCACCCACAATTATAATTTCTCATGTTGCATTAACTCTTTCGTATTCTGATATTTTACTATGTTCCATTTTAGTTTCTTCATTTACCTCGTAACCACACGGCTGTTCAAACATGTTATTCCTTTTCTCTGTTGTCTTAAAATTCTGATAACAGCTTCCCTTAAACTTTTCTTTTTACCATCGCCATCTCTTTGAAGGTTTAAAGGCCACTCAGGAATGGCAGAGACAGGGGGCAGTGACAGTGCCCTATCAAGCTGGACAATGCCCTAGAGACTGACCATATTACATATGATCAACGCCCAAGGCCCCTCTCCACCCAAGCTAGGACCAAGGAGAGCTAGGCATTGGCTACTGATGACTCAGCAGATAGACTTATAGGTTCCCTCACAAGGATGGTGAGGTTGAGGTCGAAAGGATCTAACGAGTTTGTATAGACAGTGACTATACCACTTGCCGAGCAGGGTCACGAGCTCTTGTCTTTGCCTGGGGCTCTGATCCCGAGGTCGTTAAGAGAATCCAGACATTAATGTATCAAAAATATATATGGCTTATTTGAAAATATATATATATATATATATATATATATATATATATATATATATATATATATATATATATATTTAATTATTTATTTATTTCTGTCAAACGGATGACTACTCAGTCTCTCCCCATCCTTCTACTAGGGTAGGAATGGGAATAGTCTTACCTTGGTGAGAGGGGCACACTCGGAAACCACAATCTTCCACAAACTGCCGTGTTGTAGTTAGGAAAGGATGAGGGGTTGCAAAGGGTAGAATCTGTGTGTATAATTCTATCCAAGTAAGTAGCCTTCAATCTTAACAGGTCGCGTACACTAGTAACGTAATAAATGAGAATTATGTTGAATGAACCACCTGTTAATGCATTTTGATTTCGTAACGCATATATTAATTAATATACTCTGGTTTTGGTGGAACATGTTTTGAGATAACTAAGATTTGGGAAGTTGGGGAAACGATTTGAGTATCAGATTGATAGGTTATGTAAGCACTTTCAAAACTCATATTGTTTAGAATTTTAACAATGTTTTGGGAAATAAAGAATGACCCTTGATATTAAAAAAGAATATATATATATATATATATATATATATATATATATATATATATATATATATATATATATATATATATGTGTGTGTGTGTGTGTGTGTGTGTTTGTGTGTGTGTATGTGTGTACATTTTCTGATGTGAATGGGGACCGGTGTTCGATTTTTGTTTTCTTATGATATCCATTGTACCTCTGTTGACCTAAGCAATTAATTCTGTACCAGACGGGGAATCGACTGTGAGGAACTGTGGCCTGGGTTGAGATGCGCCTAAGAAAAGCAACGACATCCAATTGGAACGTTAATACTTGAAATTATCGTTTATAAAAGGGATATATATATATATATATATATATATATATATATATATATATATATATATATATATATATATATATATATATATATGTGTGTGTGTGTGTGTGTGTGTGTGTGTGTGTGTGTACACTCACGTGTATACATTCTCATAGATACACATTGTGTGTATTCAGTATATATATGTGTTTTCTATATCTAGCAATTAATATAATCGGACAGATATTAGATAAATATATATTGGACGATATTGTTTCAGTATTACTGAAGAGAGATGATACTGTAGTACTGATATCCTCATCTTTGATATGAAATATCATCCAAACATATAAGTTTTGTCCTCATCAATTTAGCAATATAATTATGGACTGATCGTAATCAGTTGGAAACTACGTGAATAACTTCGTAATGGCCAGATCACAATAAAAGAGAATAAAACAATCTTAATTAGCATTGGTTAATGAGTTTTTAAATGTTCTGCTAGATCCCTTTGTTAGGTGTATTTGTTATATTGTAATGAATGGCATTAATTATGTCGGGATTATCAAGTGCATTCATCCTTCAGTAATGGTAATCGCAGTTCTGTGAAAATTGCTCACGTCCCTCCAGCAGCAATGATAGTAATATTCTGACCATTAGATTCACTACTCTTGCAGCGATTGCCATCATCAATCCAAACTGCGTGCGACAGTAATGGCATATACTTAGTTCCGCCTTTTGTCTTTATTTTGTCTTTATGTCCAATATCGTCAGTCCTCTGTCTCGTAGTCCTTACTCAAGTAGGTCTGGTTCTTCCAACTCATATGGTGCTCCAATGAACCCTGCTGACTTTGACAAGTGCCATTCTTCTCTCCCAAAGGTGGTACCATCTTCATTTCATCTTTATCATCATCTTATCCTCTTATTGGTCTTTCGTATTTCCCCTTATGACATCATTTCTCAAACCATTTTGTCATATGAATCACAATTACTTTCTAAAATCATATTTTTATATCAGGTAAATCTTTTGGTTATAGTCATGTTATACCATGATTAATGTTCGTATAAGAGGAATACAGATTGCATACTCTTACTTTCCTATGAAGTTTCAGTGTATTTCATTTCGAAATCTTATTTAACTTATTATTTTTTTTTGTCTTTCGCGAAAATATATGTAATTTTATCTCCTCCATCTATTTTGATCATATCCCTTCCCTAAAGTTATGATATATCAATTTTTTTCATGAGGCATTTTATTGAGTATGATTTTTTTTTTTTTTCGTGATCTAAGCCTGTGAATTTTCTGTACCTCCAATTTAAACTTCTTTCATCACCAACTATGTATCCTTACAGAATTAGATAAAAAGTCGACTTAAAGGGCAAATGTCATGTAGAATGCCACATGATGTAATAAACTAACTTGCTCAAAGTGATGTAACTTTTTGTCTTCCTAATTATCTTGCCGTCAAATTTTGTAGCAAGTAGTCAATATCTTATCTGAATTGTTGGGGGACAGTGATGCCACACGTGGTTGATAAAGTGGGGGGCGGGGTGTTTACGAACATGCCTGATTCAAAGTTTGTCACCAATATTGGCTACTGGACCCCGAGCGTAGGCAGAAAATGTGTAAGGTGACATGGTCTCAGGAAAGCTATTGTATCATGATAGCCAAAGGCTTTATAAAGTTAATTAAAATGAAGATTATACTGACGGACTTCAATGCATCTGATAAAATCCTTTAATTTTTGTATATAATCCTTGTTTTATGGATTAGTTTATCATATATTTTCTTGAATGACATACAATGGACCGTGGAATGGACAAACAAGTATCCTTAACTAATGCAACCAAACAAGATAATCTCCAGATCTCTTTGAAAAAAAATTTTATCTTAAGAATCAGGGAGAGAATTCCGAAAGTTGACATTGAAAGGAAACAATGTTTGTTTATTTCTCTAGTCGAAATTTAAAGAGGGTACAAGGAGTTCTCTTATGAACATTGTATACCATCGTCCTGAATTTTTTATTGGAATGGGAATCTTGTGCAGTTTTCATTTTTCATAATGCACGAGTGATGAGTTGTATGTGTAGGAATATACAGTTTTATTGTCTGTAATTATTATTATTATTATTATTATTATTATTATTATTATTATTATTATTATTATTATTATTATTATTATTATTATTATTATTATTATTATTATTATTTAGTATACTTCACCGATAGGTAAATTTACACACACGTTTGGTAATATATATATATATATATATATATATATATATATATATATATATATATATATATATATATATATATATATATATATATATATATATATATATATATATCGTAGAATGGCACAGAAAGACTATAAACAGACCCAAGTGGGACATGTGTGAAGCCTTTGTTCTGCAGTGGACTAGTAACAGATGATATATATATATATATATATATATATATATATATATATATATATATATATATGTGTGTGTGTGTGTGTGTGTGTGTGTGTGTGTGTGTGTGTGTGTGTATGTGTGTGTGATCCGTCACACAAAAATATATGACCACATAAATCTGAATGTAGACCAGTCATACATTTTTTATGCTTTCGACTATCTGTTTATTCTATCAAAACTAAGAACATCATCTATGTCCGTTCTTATTTCTAACGTATTAAATTGAAAATAATTTGTTATAGATTTTATGGTTAATTTCTGAGCTTATTTCTATTTGTAATTAATTTATGCGCAATATTTAGTTGACCTTGATATTGTTTTGTTAGGTTGATGAAAAGTCTTAAAAGGGTGTGAATCAAGGAACTAGAAGAGTTGGAAAACTCAGGCTTACATGGCTGAGGACTATGAAGCACGAAGTAGGAAATGATGAGTTAAAAGCTCAAGATAGAGATGACTGGCGTAATCTAACCGAGGTCTTTTGGGTCAATAGGCATAGGAGGAGATGATATATATATATATATATATATATATATATATATATATATATATATATATATATATATATATATATGTGTATATATATATATATATATATATATATATATATATATATATATATATATATATATATATATATATATATATATATATATATATATATATATAGCGTGTGTGTGTATATGTATGCATGTATTCACGCAAAAAAAGTATATAGAACAACCCATCGTGAAATCTCTTTCTTACGTCTAATATTTAATTTCCCCAGGCAGACATCAGCACAGTAAATCGAGGGCACTCGGAATGAGAAAATTTCTCTTCCAAGAATGAAGTTTGGAAGGGGCCAATGGGAGAGGATGTAGAATACAATTTTGGAACTTGCTGTTGACTCTGAATCTATAATCGTGCTAAGCATTTTAGTTATGTGGATCTTGGTTGCAGTTTAGTTAATAGAACTTAGATAAGCTTTCATAACAATTATTCATACTCTTTAACTCTTGTTTCAACTCAACCATAAAATTTTAATTACTTGTAGTAATCTACCATCAGTACCATACATTCTCAGTACCCTCACCATTGTTTCTCTATCAGTTCTATCAAAAGCGGTTTTACAGGTTCATGTAAGTTACATACAACTTTTCTCATTCCCTCCAAACTTCCCAAATAACTGTTTTACAACATGAACTTAATTCCCACTCAATTTGGCTTGCCTAAACCTATAATGCTCTTCCCTTCTCAGTCTGTCTGTCTTCTACTTTGTCAATGAAAATCCGGGTCTACTAAGTAATGTTATAACTATAATTCGTAGTCACCTTTACCACCTTCACCTGTATACAACGAAATGGGTATTCCCCTTACCCATACATTTGGACCTCAAAATCGGTCAGATGTGCCCTGCAAACTCTGGTTAGCTATTCGATGGTACTATCACTAACTTACTGCAGTATCTCACTCTCGATTATTGGTGTCTTTACATTCTTCAACTTCTTAATTGATTTGTTTCCCTATTTTCAGCAGTCCCTTTCACAAGTTTTGTCAGCCTCACACAAACCCCTTCTTCTTTTTTCACATTAACAAACTTTCTAGATGCTTACTTCATCTACCCAGGACTGTATTTAAAACCAGCAGTATATACTGTATAATATCACATATATAACAAAGACCAAGTCTCTCTCTCTCTCTCTCTCTCTCTCTCTCTCTCTCTCTCTCTCTCTCTCTCTCTCTCTCTCACATATATATATATATATATATATATATATATATATATATATATATATATATATATATATATATATATATATATGTACACACACACACACACACTCACATATATATATATATATATATATATATATATATATATATATATATATATATATATATATGTATATATATGTATATATATATATATATATATATATGTATATATGTACACACACACACACACACACACACACATATATATATATATATATATATATATATATATATATATATATACACTCAGGGATAGCCGCAGGGAGAGAGAATATAGACATACCCTGGGTGCGTCTGCATATGTGTGCATATTTATCTAACTGTTTAGCCGTTAATTATGACGTGTTGTGTGTAATGGTTTATATATACATACATACATATACATATATATATATGTGTATATGTATTTGTATATATATATATATATATATATATATATATATATATATGTGTGTGTGTTTGTGTGTTTGTGTCTAAGTGTAAATATATGAATACCATGTATATATTATATGTTTTTGTGCAGTGTGTGTAAATATAAAAACAATTATATTTCGATATTAAACGCTTTTCTTGTTTAGTAACGTAATGAGCTCACACAGGCGCCTCTGCATCAAAATGCTCACCTCAATAAACATAACACACACACACACACACACACACACACATATATATATATATATATATATATATATATATATATATATATATATATATATATATATATATATATATACATATATATATATTTATATATATATATATATATATATATACATATATATATATATATATATATATATATATACATGAACATATATCAAAGGACACGTGATTTTAATTAATGTAAATATCACCCACGAATGGCATTTAATACCGAATTCTATCTTGGGAATACATATCCACGTGGAATTCATTTTATGGCTCTTGATAGCTCAGTCGGTAGGGTCTCTGCCGGCATGGTTTCCAGCCGAACAGGTGGGGGTTCGAATCTCCACCCGGCCAGAAGCTATTACCATAAAATTAATTCCAAGTGGATATGTATTCCCAAGATAGAATTCGGTATTAAATGTCATTAGTGGGGGATATTTACATATATACACATAAATACATGTCAAACCCACCTAGGTATAAATAGTTTTCATCAATTGGTGCTATCAAGAAAAGTATGAGGTATTTAAAGAGACAATTCTTCTGGCGCCGTCTAATTCAAGGTGAAAAATTGCTTTAAAAATAGAATTGCAATAATGAGATTGTAATACGTCAGCGTACATTCATCTTCTTTTCTTTTCAATTCTGAAACACCTGTGAAACATAATCACTTGGTTAACGCTTTCCTTGTTTTACAGCGCAATAAGGGTTGTAACGTTGTTTTTGACTTGGGCTATGTACCAACCTAGCCATGTTGACATTTATATTATGAGATTGACGAGTATAAAAATGATCCACGCATGCTAGATTAGGGTATCACATTCTAAAGGTTGCTTTTATGCCTTTAAATTGAGAATGACGAATATAAAAATTAACTACGCGTGTAGATTAGGGTATTCAATTTTAAAGGTTGCAACATGAGTGATGCCTTAAAATTTCTGTAACATTAAACCAGTGAAGCTTTTGAGCTGCAAATGTTAATAAACGTAAACAAACTAATCCATTTTGTTTATTTTTATCAGCGTCGCTGTTTCAAAAGCGCTAAAAATACGGGCAAATATTGTCGTAAGCATTTTATGACCCTCGTCACAAAGTGTGTAGCTGTAAAACTAACTCTCTCTCTCTCTCTCTCTCTCTCTCTCTCTCTCTCTCTCTCTCTCTCTCTCTCTCTCTCTCTGATGCTTCTGTAACCTTTATTGTACCCTTAATAAGTTAACTTTTAATTGCCTATTCTGGTTACTTCACTTGTCCACCTAAACATCCACATCTCAGTTACATATGTCTTCTTTAGTGGTGGTGCTTCCTGTCCACATGACGCTGCCTGCTTGATGACAGCCTTGTGCACCTTCCTCCGGTTGTTGATTTACTTTTCCATGTCCCCTGCATCTTTGCATCAATGAGCTAAGGAATGCGAACTCGTGAACCCTTTTGATGTTTCCTCCATCGAATTTGATTAGAGTTTGTTTTTCGCCTTTCAGTTCCGTTATCTTATATTGTGTGTTTGTTCCTGCTGTATATATATATATATATATATATATATATATATATATATATATATATATATATATATATATATATATATATATATATATATATATATATATATATATATATATATATAAGGGAACTGTGTCTCCTTTAAGGTCCAAGGTCTATAGCCCTGTGATTAGTGATCCAGTCCTTCAACTTGGCAACCAGTCATTTTGCCCTGCGCCAATTTGGGGAAATAACTTCCACTTGATCTCACTGGATTTGCCAAATTTGATCTTATCGATTAATGGTAAGTAGAGAGAGAGAGAGAGAGAGAGAGAGAGAGAGAGAGAGAGAGAGAGAGAGAGAGAGAGAGAGAGAGATCGTTTAAGTAACGATAAAGTTTATTATCTAATAAAAAAGTAAATAGAATAGCCTTTTTTTTCCAAGATAGAATGCAATAGATTTTCCATCCAACTATCTACTTTATTCAATGGTAATATATTTCTAGATATAAAAGAAATTGATGCCAGATGTCGCTTTTTGCTAGATCAGCTCCAGATGCTGAGAATTTCTTATCCATTCGTTCAAAGGAATATCCGGGAACCAGACTCCTGACTCTGCCCTTTTTTTATTATTTATTTCTTGATATTCCTATTTTATTTGACCACTGATCTATGAATGTTAAATTACCTGTTCTTCCTTTCCGTTTTTTTTTTTTTTTTTTTTTTTATTGTATCGGCCCAGATGTGAATGATAAATTGTACTGGCAGCCAGTGACTACAATTGCATCGCAATATCCACCCATTATTCATTGGATTTTTTCTAATCTGCGATTTTAAGAATTTATCTTTAGCATCAATTTTCTTTTAATTTTCTATTAGTATTATTCACTGGTTTCTAATGAATTGCTTGTTTCAACAGGCAGTTTAAAGGCTTAAAGGCCATTCATGAATGAGTGTGGCAAGGGACAGTGACATTGCCCTATCAAGCTAGGACAATGCCTGAGAGACTGACCATATAAACATATGATCAGCGGCCAGGCCCCCTCTCCACCCAAGCTAGGAGCAAAGAGGGCCAGGCAGTGGCTGCTGATTACTCAGCAAATAGACCTATAGGCTCCCCGCCCGCACCATGAGTTTAAGGCCGGATGTTTACTGGGGAGGCCACTGCTGTGGTTGGGCACCACAGTCGGGGTTTGGGCTTGCTCGGCTGACGTTCTGGTGAGTATCTATTCTGATGATACTGGAACTGAAACTAGACACCTTTATCTACACCTTACTGTAAACTTGAAATAAAACGAAAAGACACTTTTTTATTACTGGGTTTCACAGTGGAGATATATCTTCCGAGTTCTGCCAAGCAAAGCTAATTTTAGTTACACAACCGATAACTTATATCTGTCTCCTCAAAGGGAAATTGAATTTGAAAGGTTTGTTCTAATCAGTCGTGTAGTGGCCGTGTAGCTTCTTCTCCTGTCTCTCTTCTCCTGTCTCCTGAGGATTCATATCGATTTTCAATGACTGCAAAGGACAACTCCACTTCGGAATGAAATTGCGACTCTCTCTCGAAGTAGGTTTTACTGTCCGTATATTTGATTGTCTCTCTTGCTTTTTGTCACCGGACGATTTTACGCAGAAACTATATCTATTGAAAAAGTATTTGTTAATCCATCAAAAAGCGAGGACAGACAGACAGGCAGACAGGATTTTGGTCACGGGAGGATTTTATGCAGAAACTATATTTAATGAAGAAGTATTTGTTAATTCATCAAAAAACGAGAGGACAGACAGGAAAAATATCAACCAAGACTTTATATTAGGCTGCAGACAGGAAATTATTGGTAATTGTAACCACCATTAGGAACGTAATGCTGTTGTACCATGAAAATTTACATATACTATAGTTGCGGGCAACAGAAACAGTCAGCCTCGTGTTAAGAATCGAGTAAATATGAGTCCTCTCAGGTTGAAAGTAAAATGTAAGTTCCTTCCTCCAATCAAAAGCCCCTCCCGTAACTTGGGCCTGACAGACGAGCTCATAGTAAGAGCATATAACAAAAGCTGATATTATTATTATTATTATTATTATTATTATTATTATTATTATTACTTGCTTAGCTACAACCCTAGTTGGAAAAGCAAGATGCTATAAGCCTAGGGGCTCTAATAGGGAAAATAGCCCCGCAAGGAAAGGAAGCAAGAAAAAATTAACTATTTTTAATAATAGTAACAACATTAGAATAAATATTTCCTATATAGATTATCAAAACTAACAAAACAAGAGGAAGAGAAATAAGATAGAATAGTGTGCCCAAGTGTACCCTCAAGTAAGAGAACTCTAACCCCAGACAGTGGAAGACCATGGTACAGAGGCTATGACACTACCCAATACTAGAGAACAATGGTTTGATTTTGGAGTGTCCTCTTAGAAGAGCTGCTTACCATAGCTAGAGAGTCTCTTCTACCCTTACCAAGAGGAAAGTAGCCACTGAACAGTTACAGTGCAGTAATTAACCTCGTAAGAGAAAAAGAATTGTAGGAAGGGTATTGAGGGAGACATCTTCCAGGTGAACTTGAAACACGCAAGACCATTGTTCTAGAATTTCGTAAAACTATAAATGAATTTTGAACAACTGGTTATCATACTTTTTCCCCTAAATGAAATAATGTTTTGATTTTGAATAATATATATATATATATATATATATATATATATATATATATATATATATATATATATATATATATGTGTGTGTGTGTGTGTGTGTGTGTGTGTGTGTGTGTGTGTGTGTGTGTGTGTGAATCCAAATACTTCTCCATGTTCCCGAGGAAACAAATATTCATAGGTCTATCAATACACGCAAAAGTATAAGCATTTACCGCACGTGTTTCATTCACGCTCATACACTGTAATGCTATTGCTTTTCCCGCACTGATAATAGACACAGTGTATGAGCGTGTATGAAACACGTGCGATATAGGTTTATTATAATATCCATGAATATTAACTGGTAATAAAATTCCGCCTACGGTCTGTCAAGATCAAACTTTTCCAATACTTTTTTTTTGGGCATTCTCGGGTTTCGTTTGCGAGGGAGCTGCTACCTGTCGGGGATTTTCATAAGTTTGCCGGACGAAAGTTTTCTTTCAGAATGATTTCAACGCTCGCTCTTGGCATACGAGAGAGAGAGAGAGAGAGAGAGAGAGAGAGAGAGAGAGAGAGAGAGTTATTCATCCTGTTGTATATCCTCTACAGACTGAGATGTTCGGAGAGAGAGAGAGAGAGAGAGAGAGAGAGAGAGAGAGAGAGAGAGAGAGAGAGAGATTGATCCTGTAGTATCCTATAGAGGATTGGGATGTTTTGGTAAAGAGAGGTACAAGGAGTTTATAGGATTCTGGATGTCTCAAAGACTTTTTAGTCCATCCGCGGAGACTCCATTTGATCTTTGGTAGAGCGATTTAGTTCAAGTATTTAGAGTGTTCTTATGATCTTGTCTAACTTATTTATTAACTCGTTTACCGTGTTACTATTTACAACATCCGCTGGAAGTCTTTTCCAAGTATTTTCTATTTTTTGTCAAAGACATTGCCACATTGAGTGGTGTTCTCTTTTCAATTCTAGTTTGTATCCGTTACCTCTGGACGGATTTGTGCTAAGCGTTAATAGATTGTTGTAATCTACATTTGTTATTCCTTTAATAAGAATTTTGAATGCCTCTATTAACTGTCCCCTTAGTCACCGAGTTTGTAGATCAAAGAAGTTCAAACGTTCCATATTCCGTCTATATCCAAATTGCCTTAGTGTTGGGAACTAGTTTGGTGGTCCTAGCTTGTACGGCTCCCAGTCTATCTATATCCTTAATAATCGAAGCTTAGAATTGGACTCCGTATTCTTGAATGGGTCTTACTAGCGATATGTAC
Organism: Palaemon carinicauda; assembly: GCF_036898095.1. NCBI lineage: Eukaryota > Metazoa > Arthropoda > Malacostraca > Decapoda > Palaemonidae > Palaemon > Palaemon carinicauda. The sequence goes on from NC_090752.1 coordinate 84,329,824, forward strand.
AACTGTAGTACACTGTCTTTGGATCTGTATTTGAATTTTCTCTTCATGTAACGTATTCGTTTTTGTGTTTTTTTTTTTTTTTCAGCTTTTATGCTCTGTTTGGTGAACTTCAAATTCTTGCTGATAATAATACTGAGATCTTCCTCCAGTTCCACACCTATTTCATTACCCAGCAGTGGGTAATATGATTGTGGGTTACTATAACCTCTGTGCATGAGTACATTTCCCACAGTTGAAAGGCATTTGCCCTTTCCTGGACCATTCTCCTAGCTTCGTTAGATTCTCTCTTAAGGCTTCTACGTCTTCTAAGTTAGCAGCATTTTTGCCTAGTTTAGTATTGTCGGCAAATGTGGCTATTCTACTAGTCAATCCTAAATCTATGTCGTTAATGCAGATCAGAAATAACGGTGGGCCAAGGACTGATCCTTGAGGTACTCCGCTTGTAACAGCTGCCCACTGTGAAGCTTATCCATTGATTACAACTCTGTTTTCTGTTTGTTAGCCAATTTTCTATCCATTCAGCTGGCTCGTTAATGATACTTAGTGCTGTAATTTTGACCATTAATTTTTATGAGGAATTTTGTCAAAAGCCTTTTGAAAGTGTAGGTATATGATGTCGATTGCTCTACTTTTGTCATAAATGCTAAACATGAAATATCCTCTTTCATAGCAGAGTAAAGTGGATTAAAATGTCCCTTGCTATTTATTTATCATCTTACAAAGTATCATTCATTCATAATGTCTTACTAAAGTTTTCTCACGGAGATGTTATAAAGAATTAAAATTAATGATTTGTTTCGCTTTTTCTCGTTTTGGTGTCTTTAGAAACATCTTTATTTATGAAATATCTATGCAATATTAAACTTATCCTTTTTTCAGGGAACATTTTCCCTTTACTGAAAATCAGCTTTACAAGCCCTTTGACCATAAAAAAAATCACATACTTTTTCTCCTTCCTTTCAGGTCAGCAGAACATACAACAAAATACAGACAGGAGAGTCATCCCGGAGACCGTTGGTCTAGAGGCGGTAAAAAGGAATTAGGCAAATGTATTTCCCAGGTAAGTTGAAACTGACAATGTACTGTTAAATATCCTGTTTCGAATGTAAGCAATGTTACAATTTTTTTTATTAACCATAGTATGGGGATAAACTACATTTCAAAAAATTGAACGCATACAAACTTACACGGACTCCCATGCATATGTGTATGCATGCAATGTATATATATAAATATATATATATGTATATATATATATATATATTATATATATATATATATATATACATATACATATATATATATGTGTATGTATATATATATTATATATATATGTGTGTGTGCGTGTATATCTATATCTATCTATCTATCTATATATATATATATATATATATATATATATATATATATATATATATATATATATATATATATATATATATATATATATATATATATACATATATATATATGTGTGTGTGTGTGTGTGTGTGTGTGTAGATACATACATACATATATATATATATATATATATATATATATATATATATATATATATATATATATATATATATAGTATCTGTGTTTTCATGAGTAAAGGAAGACAATTTCACATACATATTGAAAATGAATGTGGTAGTCATCGGTATTATTGACATAAGTAATTTTAAATGTAACAGTAAATTTCACAAGTAACTACGGCTTGTCCATGCACGTCACAATAGAGAAAACCTTAAAGGAAAAAGTAAATCTCGATACCCACTTACTCTGTAAGAGTTTCTGTCGGTTAAACAGAATAACTGCTCGTAAATCATCGGTTTTAGAACCAGTTAGTGCCACGGAGGGGCTGTATACTTCAAGATGTCTTCCCCAAAGTGTCTTCTGGATGTTTTCAGGAAAATGTTCGGACCAAGATAAGAATTCCTTGTTAGTTTTTCCAAGTCTATAATGGCCAAGCATCTAATCGATTCTGGGAAGAAAGTGGCGTTGCAGTGGTAATGATAATCATTGTAATTATGTGTACGTAGATGGTTATGAGATATAACCAATTGGATGTTGGTCTCGGAGTTTGTTGCTGATTCGTAGTAAATTTATTCCATGCATATGATTTATTGCAAATTCATTTCACGTTACTGATTCATAGTATATTATTGTAATCCATGTTGCAAATTCTTAGCAAATCTATTCCATGTTGCTGATTCATAGTATATTATCATATTCCATGTTGCTGATTCATAGTATTATCTATTCCATGTTGCTGATTCATAGTAAATCTATTTCATGCTTTTGTTCTTATAAATTGGTATTAGGTTATATTTTTCTTTATGATCTCCCCAACATCGGACTGGTGAAATAAGCGAGACGATATTGAGATTTTTTTTTCTTTATCTAGTACTTATTTGCATATAAAGAATTATAGACTTCTTATCCACTTTGCAATGGTATATTAAGGGTTCTCGTAACTCCATTCTTTAAGGGGAAATGCCAGAATGTATTAATGCTAATAAAATAAAATAAGAATGAGGATACCTTGCCATGGTGAAAGGGTTTTGCGTATCACTATGATCAGCAAAGCTGTTCTAGTCAAGGCCATCAATATTAGGTGGGTTTGCTGTGAGCGATTAGACGAAAATATCCCACCATCACCAATCCGCACTGGCTGGCGTGGTGAGGAAAAGTGGCTAAACCCCAGACCTCAATTGGCATATCTGAGGCCTTTGTCATGCAGTGAACTAGGAACAGCTGCATTTAAAGGTTTAAATGTCACTCATGATTAGCAGAGGCTACGAACACTGACAATGCCCTAGACTAGAGACTTACCATTTATAGATATGATCAGCGCCCAAGTTCTCTCTCTCTCTCTCTCTCTCTCTCTCTCTCTCTCTCTCTCTCTCTCTCTCTCTCTCTCTCCAGCCAAGCCAGGACTAGCGAGGGCCAGTCAATGGCTGCTGATGACTCAGCAGAAAGACCAGTGGGCTCCCCCAAATCTTCATCCTTCGAATATATATATATATATATATATATATATATATATATATATATATATATATATATATATATATATATATATGTTATATTCATATATATATATATATATATATATATATATATATATATATATATGTGTGTGTGTATATATTATATATATATATATATATATATATATATATATATATATATATATATATATGTATATATATATATGTATATATATATATATATATATATATATATATATATAAATGCTGTATAAATTGGATCTTATTTTCTCGAGATTGTAATTGACCTAAAATAAACAATTACTATACGCTTATAGGGCTGAAATTATCTGCACGGTCAACTCAAACTTCCTTTCCCGTAATGCTAAAATGATTCAACTCTTAATATTCGAAAGATTTGATCGAATATAACTTGGCTCCGCCGGAAGAATTTATCGGATCTGCAAATGAGAGTTGGGCGAATTTTCATTGGAGAAAAGTCTTTGTTTTACGGTTGGTTGACCATCGAGGAGATCTCTAGGGGAGATTCATTCCGGTATTGTAATACTCGTATTTAGCTGAGAGAGAGAGAGAGAGAGAGAGAGAGAGAGAGAGAGAGAGAGAGAGAGAGAGAGAGAGAGAGAGAATAGTCTATGTATTGTATTTCGTGATGCAAAATAAGTCTTTATACAAAATATTATGGTAATGAATGCTCTGAATTCAAATAATCTTGGGCAGTTTCTTGTTGCTTTACTGATTTTTAATGTAACAGAAGTATTTTTATATATTTGTAGTGATCCCTTTGTGATAAGAATAGAAAATAGACTGAAAAATAGATATGATTTGCTCTCTCTCTCTCTCTCTCTCTCTCTCTCTCTCTCTCTCTCTCTCTCTCTCTCTCTCTCACACACACACACACACACACACTTTTTATCCAACCCTAGAGGAAATATGGTTTTTGGAACGTCAACTTACGGTGAAGAATGACACAATATATATTCATATACATATAACAAAGATATAATATACATCGCGAATATACAGTATATATTGATACAAGTAAAGATCATTACGTGGTCATCATTGCAGACCGAATGGGTGTTTGTTTTGATTTAATGCTGCAAACTAGCGTCACAACATCTAGGGTCATTGAAAGCGAAATCATGCTGGCCTGGAGACCACATTTTTTGGGGAATATGTAGAACACACACACACACACACACACACACACACACACACACACACAAAATAAAAAAAAATATATGATAGATCTGTAACAACATGATTAAGGAAATTTATAACAAAATCGAAAGATATAGTGTGGATAACCATGCAATTACTCCATTCTGGTCTTTCAAAGAAAACACTAATCTGTTCAAATTAGTTTTACAAAAGAAATATTTTTGTAATTAAAACAAAAAACTAACAAAAGGGTAAGGTTGAGATTGGTGATGTCTACGAAATACATGCACACGTACATACATATTCATCAACAAGAAGAAGTACATCCGTTTTTAATCCAGTGCAGGACTAGGGTTTGACTAGTTTTAATCGCCACACTGGCCAGTGCTTATTGGTGATGGTGGGAGATTTTCGTGTGATCGCTCACAACAAACCAACCTAGTATGGGTGCCCTTGGCTAGTACAGCTTTGCTGATCATGCCGATACACAAAACCGTCTTTCACGTTAAGGTATCCCCACTCAGAAAGGTAATGTCAATGATATGCTGTGTAATACCCCGGTTACACTATGTTCCCGGTGGCCACTGCAGCCCCGTTTCAGGCCACCGTGGGCGAACGGGATGGACATGACGGAACGCTTGAAGATGGGATGAGCAAACGCAACAGTCCGTGATTGCCGTGGATGCCGTGTCAGAATTTTAAACTGTTTAAAATTTGGCCACGGTGCTAATGAGAATCGTAATAGGCCGTAATAAAACAGGATGAACGCGACAAAACGTACCAGCACATAATAGGCCTTAACAAAACTTAGAATCGATCCGTAATGTAATGGGAAGCATGTTTTATTCCCAGGCCTCTCAATAGCTGGTTTTATTCTTTTCAAGATCTCGGCAAACATATCTGTTGGCATCCTCAGAAAATTCTGAAAGGTGCCCGCGTCTTCAGCTCGGAGCTCTCTTGTGATAAGTGTTGAATAGTGGCCCACCTGCTGACGCTTATCTTCTGATAACCACTCCCTCACCCGTTGATCTTTACTCTCCTTCGCCGTTCTCTGGCCCTCCCTCTCGGCAGCCGCTGTATGCACCGAGCAAACATACGAACACAAAATCTTCATCTTGACTGTCCATGATGATGTCTCTGAATAGAGTGATTGCAACTGGTTTGGGATTTCATTTTATACTGTAGACACAAACGTGGCCCAAAGCTGCCCGACATCTACGTTTCAAACGTGTAGCACCTTGCCAAAACGAGGAAATCGTATCGGACCTTTTATAAGAACGGATGAAACGTATCGCTACTGACCAGAACGCGACTGGCCTGGATGGAACGTACTTCTATCCGTGATAAACAGCTGACTGAAACTTAGTTTGCCTTCGAGCCTCCGGGGGCACTGACTCTCCACCTCCTCCCACGGCTTGTCACGGATACCGCGATAGACCGTGTTCAAACATACAAAAACTTAAGAGAACGCGAACATGGAAAAAAAAAAAGTTGCCAAAATCTCACGGCGCAGTACAGTTCAGGCAAACGGAGCTGCCGTGGCCGCAGGGAACATAGCGTAAACAGAGCATAAAGAAATCAACCTCTTGAATTAGCATCATCCATTGCGAATATAAACGTGTAAAATTAATGTACCTTAGTCCAGCGTCGACAAGATATTTAATGTCTTACACTAATATTGTTTTATAATTTATTAGTGCAATAATTATAAATATAACTGAATTTGAGATAAAATGGAGAGCAAAGTCAAACTATGCAAAACTTGCTTCATCTCCTAGTAATAAGTGTCTTTATTTTAACGCTCTCAGTTAGAACCTTATACCACAAGTATGAATGAGATTGAAATTATGAATCTAAAGGAAAGTAAACGATAATTACTAAAGAGGAAATATGAGAAATCGAACAAGTGTGTACCAAAAGTGTTTTGTTCCCATTACGACATTTTGTTATTATTTGTTCTCAAAAGCATAAATGATATTAACCGAAATACGGCTACATTGTCTTCTTGTGTTTTGGACTCTCTGGGATGAACGATGCCAGAGCTGTCATCAAGAGACCTTTCCACTCAGAGGAGCCGTTCCAGAGACTAGGCTGTTCAACCGGATTATACACGGCATTTCTGGTCCTGTTCTCAGTAGCTCGGAAAAATGTCCTAAATCCCCGTTTTTAGCCCCTTTCACCGACGCCATGTTAGTAGCTAAATAGTCGATAGTGAATATCATTTATTCTTATTCTTTAATGTCGTTATTTGCTTTTTTGTACTTATAATTGAATGAAGTCTTGATTGCTTACTTCGCTTCAGTTTGTTTAAAGTTTTGGGTTTGTTACAGAAGCGTTAAGCTGATTGTGTTTCTGCATTCTTTGGTAACTTAAGGTTTAGGGAATGTCTGAACGACAGATTTAGCATTTTGATTGACAAACCTTTAGGTTTTATTATACTTCATTATTACTAGCTAAGCTACAGGCCAAATTTGAAAAAGTAGGATGCTACAAGCCCATAGGCTTCTACAGTGAAAAAATAGCCTAGTGAGGAAAAGAAAAAAAATAACGAAATTAATAAACTATATATATATGTATATACTATATATATTATGTTATATATATAATGTATATATGAAGTAATGAATAAAGAATATCAAATATCTGAAGATTAGTAACATTGAAATAGATCTGTCATATATGAACTATGAAGAGAGAATTATGTCAACCTGTTCAACATGAAAACATTCACTGAAGTGACGGACACGATCGGTTGCTGTTATTATTGTTAATATTACTAGCCAAGGGCTCCAACAAGGAAAAATAGCCCAGTGAGGAAAGGAAACAAGGAAATAACTGAACGATGTAAGAAGTAAGGAAAAATTGAAGTAAAATATTTTAAAAAACAATAACAACATTAAAACAGATAATTCATATATAACTATAAAAAGACTTATGGCAGCCTGCTCAACATTGAAACATTTGTTGCAACTTAAAACTTTTGAAATATACCCATAATCCAAAAGGATTAGCGAGAAGAAGGGCAAACGATCTATAGAATTGATGTTGAAAATTCCACATATGGCAAGTGGATGATATGAAGAGCGGATTAAAACGGTAAATTCTCAAGTTTCAATCTCGTAGGAACTGTCAGTTTGATCGAACAGTTAGAGGGACCGAAGAGATGACAGAAACCTTTCAGTACAAACCGATTGATTTATCAGCCCAGTTGAAAAAAAAAAGTGAGAAATAATAGACCTGATTTAATTTTAAGGAAATAAAGAAGTAGGAAGAAAGTTCTAAAACTCTGGATTAAAGGGAAAGATAGTCACTGAAATTTATATTTTGTATCAAATGCCACCTGGTTGGGCCCTTATCCTATTGGAGTAAAACAGTATTTTTTTTCTTTGTCAGCCACAGGTTGACTTTTATTGCTAGGCTACATGACATCACCAGGCTGCTTAGTTTTTAGGTAGTTAGGAAGTATACCTAAATGGATATTGGTCTCTTGCTATGTTGCAAATCATATTATATCGAATCCATGTTGTTATTTCATATGAAATGTGTTCCAAGTTGCTGATTCAAAGTAAATTTATTTCCGGTTGTGGTGTCATAATGTCTACTCCATGTTGTTGATTCATGGTAAATCTACTCTCGGTTGCTGATCTATAGTATGCCTACGTCATGTTGTTGAATCATAGTACATAAATAAGCAGTATACACATACCGGAACATCCGGGAAAGGAAAACTTCAGGTTGATCAGCCGGAATTTGTATTGATTATATTTCACTATCGGAATATCTTCTTCAATTTATTGTTAGCCTCCTAGCAAGTACAGTGGTAACCTATTTGCCTAGCGTTCGCATGGCAGCAGATTGATCCCCGTCCCGGACCGTGAATTTAATTTGTTTACTGGGGAGGCCATTGCTGTGTTTGGGCAATCACAGGGGAGTGTTGAGCTTGCTATATTCTGATGATAAATAAAATAAAACCAGACACTACCTTTATTTATTATTCAATTATGTAAAATACACCTTGTCCTACAGTATTGCAACATATTGATATATAGAAAATAAATCTCCTACATGACAACTAAGAAATAATCTTATGAGTAAATAAGAATTGATGTAGAAAAATAGCATATATAATCTTGTAGGTAAGTGTTTGTTCTTTTACCTTTTTTTGGGAATTTGCTTTATCTTAACAATTTCTGTGAATATTTGTAATGCTCAGCTAGAGATAAACGAGAATTAGATTCATGAAGTGCTAAAATTAGAAATCACTTTCGGCTTTTATGGCTTTCAATATCGTAGCTGATTGACTGATACTTGGAAATTGAAATGTAATGTAATGTATTCTCATGTTAGCGATTCTCAACTAACGCAAGATTACATTCAAGAACGTTAAATCGACATTCATTTGGGTACTGATCAATTCTAGCATTTCAATGGTTTGGTTGATTAAAGTAATCTCTGAAGGTCTGAAAGTGCAAAGTGCAAAATCAAAATCTATTTAAAAGTTTAAGAATATATGCAAATTTCCTGACCATTTTCCCGTTAACGCAAATGTTCTGTGATGATTTATATTGGATGTTATAGACATATAAAAGAAAATAAGTAAAGAGAAAATAATAGTTGTTAATTTCTTGATACTAAAATAGAATTATTGCTTTCATCCTATTCGTGATTGATTATAAATCTTGGCCTCTTTTTGCAACGTTTTTTTTTTCAAGTACAAATTGCGAGGGGGGGGGTGGGGCGGACGAGCAACCTGATGCCACTTTTATTCCCTTGTTCAAAGGAAAGTTGATAACAAG
>NC_090752.1:84343779-84351279 GCF_036898095.1 Palaemon carinicauda
TCAGCACGTGCTGATAGTGCTTGTATTTTGAGTCACCCACCCAAGTAGATTGGATTTCCAAGATGTTATATAAAAAAAGTTTAAAAGTTTGTTATGAAGTTGCTGAATTAAAACGTCCACTTGATATTACTTTTTATTCATGTCCTTATTATTGCTACATGTTGACATTCTCTCTCTCTCTCTCTCTCTCTCTCTCTCTCTCTCTCTCTCTCTCTCTCTCTCTCTCTCTCTCTCTCTCTCTCTTCTGAAAATTTCATGTATTTGCTGTAGTATGAAAAGCCATCATATTCTCTCTCTCTCTCTCTCTCTCTCTCTCTCTCTCTCTCTCTCTCTCTCTCTCCATCTCTCTCTCTCTCTCTCTCTCTCTCTCTCTCTCTGTGAAAATTTTCCTCCGCCGACAAAAACCCATTCCCTTCTATTTCGGGATCCTCCCGAAGCCAGGTATTCTCGATGCTAGATTTATGGAACCGGAGATTCGCTTCTTGGATGAGTCTTCTTCTATCTTGACTTGGAAGAATGGGGAGAAGAAACCTGAAACAAGAGAGAGAGAGAGAGAGAGAGAGAGAGAGAGAGAGAGAGAGAGAGAGAGAGAGAGAGAGAGAGAGAGAGAGAGAGAGGAGAGAGAGAGACAAGTTAGAAATAGATTTCGGAAATACTTTCCTTTGTTTTCTTTTCTGGATTGCTTAGTCCAGGCTCTTATAGCTTGGGGCTTGGTTAAGCGATTTTCTGGGGAAGCATTAGAAGTATGAATATATATTTATGTATGCGTGTACACACCATAAATGACAAGCAATGTGTTTATACGTGTTAAGTTGTTTTAAAAAGTGTCAAATTACACAGAGCTTTATGTATCATACTTATTGTCCTTTATTGTTGATTGATTTCAGGTTTTTCTAGCATCCTGACATCTAAGGTCATTGACGCCGAAGAGTTAATCAGATATTTCGCATATGTATGTGTGTATATATATATATATATATATATATATATATATATATATATATATATATATATATATATATATATATATGTATATATATATATATATATATATATATATATATATATATATATATATATATATATGATCCCCCCTTGCAGTTACCTTTCCACAACAATAATCGTTTCATATAACCCTACACATATGGCTCAACAGCAGCTTTTCGAACTCTTCTATACACACTTTGCCCTTTACTTCTATATTGCACTAAAATTTGCACATCCTGGATAGCTAATGCATGCTGCTTGTATAATTTACATCTTTAACATCCCATATGTAAACATATATATTATTTGTTTTTTCCCGTGCTTCCTAACTCTTCTGAACTACGTACCCCCCCCCCCCCATTTCTTATAATTTTCTTATAACCTCTTACCATACAAATGGTTCAATTCTGCAGGTTTGATGTTTCTTTTCTCATTTATCATTCTTACTTATTTTCTATAAAGGTTTAAAGCTTCAATTCCTGCATAATCGACATCTTGTGGTATATATATATATATATATATATATATATATATATATATATATATATATATATATATATATATTATATATATATATATATATATACATACTGTATGTATATGTGTATATTCAAATTCAAATTCAAATTCAAATTCAAATTCTTTATTTCAGCTGTAGAGCCATATACAAAATATTACAATAAAATTAATAGTTATATACAAATATATTAGGAGTAAAACAAAAGGTCTAAACACAGAAAATGTGTTTAGACCACTCTTTAAAAACTAATGATTTTTTAAAACTATCACTGTTAAAAATTGCACAAATTAAGTGGTTTTTTGAACTCTTTGCTCTCTGAAACAAACTTACAATACATTTTCTCACTAATTCATCAAATGTTGGTATTCCTAAAGAAACAAAGTGTCCGCTTACTCTCGAAAACCTTTCTATTCCCATCAGGTACCTAAAAGAGTCATTGTAACATATTTTAAGTTTTCGTAGGGTTTCCTTTTTACATTTCATTGCCAGAGGCATACAATACAGGGAAGTACAGAAAGATCTGAACAAATGTACTTTTGCCTCATCATTGCACATATGAAAGTTCCTTAGCAACATATTGCCTCGCAAGCATTGCCCTCGATAGAGTGATGCAATATGGTCATCGTCCTTTAGATTGTCATTAATATTCATGCCAAGATATTTACATGATTTAACGACTTCCAACCTGACGTCATTAATATAGAGGGACGGTTCACTAAATGATATAAAATTACAGGGTTTTATTACAAGAACTTTGGTCTTGTCAGGATTGGCTTCAAGATAATGGTACTTCAAATATTCCATACTTTTATCTATGAGTATTTGCAACGCTTTTAAAGATGGGGCTAAAAGTATTATATCATCTGCATAAAAGATATGATTCACCTTGACCTCTCCCACTGTGCAACCACCTTCCCTGCTGAGGACCTTTGTACTTAAGTCATCCACATATACGGCAAACAGAAGTGCTGATAGAACACTACCCTGTCTAATACCACAACTGGGTTTAAAAGGAGAGGAAAGACTATTACCCCACATTACTCTAAAGTCTTTATATACATACAGTATATATATATATATATATATATATATATATATATATATATATATATATATATATATATACTGTATGTATATATAAATATATATATATATATACACATATACATACAGTATGTATATATATATATATATATATATATATATATATATATATATATATATATATATATATATATATATATACACAAATATATTTATAAAACCAACAAAATGTAGCCGTTTCTAGTCAACTGCCAGACAAAGGCCTCTGACATGTCTTTATCATAATCCCTCTCACCACGTTAAGGTAGCCTCACTCAGAATGGGGTGTGTGTGTGTGTGTGTATATATATATATATATATATATATATATATATATATATACATATATATATATATATATGTGTGTGTGTGTGTGTGTGTATGTATATATATATACATGCAAATGTATGTATATGCATATCTGTTTGCGTATGCGTATACAAGTTCACGGTTAATAATCTAGTCATACGTTTTATTTGCTTCTGTCCATTCCTTGAAATTATGATCAATTAAGGAAGGGAAAAGAATTATTTTCAGAAGAATTGATGAGGGAAAATTTGACATGGGAGTGAAATACACACAAGTAAAATTCTATAGAGAAAAATGGTATTTTTCTGTAAGTTTTTATTTTGTTGATAAAATACTGTTTTTAAGTCTTTAATTCCAAATCGGCTTCTTTGTCAATGAGTGGACGATGAATTATTGTGTCGTAAAAATTATTGTATAAAAAAGAATAATAATAAAAAAATCAAAACTCAGTTAATCACAAAGTATGCGCTTCGTTTTCTTGTTTTGAAATACATTTATTATTATTATTATTATTATTATTATTATTATTATTATTATTATTATTATTATTATTATTATTATTATTATTGTTATTATTATTATTGTCATCAATATTATTGTTATCATTATTATTAATATTATTTGGATTTCGTTTAATACTTGGTCTGCTTATCGTTTTCTCTTTTTGGTTTTCAAAATTAGAATCAAACTTTACCAAGGAAGGAGCAACTCTTTTTGTCGGATGCATTCTTTATCTACATTTCTATATATCTTTATGTACTAATTTGGTCATAAATCTATTGTACCGATTTTTTTTGCACCATTATCATCATATGTACAGTATATATAGTATATTATATACAACAATAAATGAAGCCGCCGTTTCCAGTCCACTGCAGGAAAAGACCTCAGTCTTGTCTATTTATGTCTGGGGTTTGGCCAGTTTTCATCGCCAAGCTGATCAGTGGTAATTAGAGATGGTGGGAGGCTTTAGTCTGATCGCTCACAGCAGAGCCAATAAAGCTAAGAAGCAAGATCCAGTGCTAGTCTGTGAGACTTGAAATGTTGTGCTCGTCCTAAACATGAGCAACTAAGAGAGATGAGAACAGGATTGGTGTAACTAAGATGAGGAAGTTGAGGTGGCAATGTGGACTTACAAGAAAGGATAAAGTTGAGAACAAACATGATAGAGGCACTCTCCAAATAGCACCAGCTTCAACCAAGGTGGGAGAAAGTAGATTGAGGTGGTATGGACATGTAGAGAGACGAGAGGAAGATCATCCGATAAGGAAGATGATGGATATGGGGCTACCTGGTGGGAGAAGGTTAGGCTGACCAAAATTGCTATGGATTGACTGTGTGAAGAGAGATATGACGGAGTTAGGATTGAGCGAGGAAGTTGCACTGGAAGTGGAAATGGAAGAATGTGTTGTAGAACCATTACAGCGACCCCAAATAGGGACAAGCGTGTAGAATAAGAAGCTCACAGCGCACCAACCTAGTATGCCTAGCTCTAACTAGCACAGCTTTCCTGATCATGCCGATACACAAACCATTTCACCAAGTTAGGTATCTTCACTCACAAAAGTGTATATGTATATATATATATATATATATATATATATATATATATATATATATATATATATATATATATATATATATATATATATATATATATATACACACACACATTATCCTATTAAAACAGCATTACCAAAAATGAATACCAATAGTTTTATCCAACTCTCTCTCTCTCTCTCTCTCTCTCTCTCTCTCTCTCTCTCTCTCTCTCTCTCTCTCTCTCTCTCTCTCAGTATGAATAACCTTTGTATGAGAAAGTCCATTTCCTTTATTTATTTCTTTTATTTACCTACTCCTGTGTTTCCCGAGGAAACGTACTGGTTTTCAGTACCTGCAGAAGGAAACTCCAGTCAAGGATTAAAGCTTAAGAGTTTCCTGCAACTGTACCTTGCAATAGTGTCCTTTCTGTGATGATATGTCCAGCCTCTTTGAATCCTTTAATTTCATGAAGGAATATCCTCCTCAAAGAATGCAAATATGGTCTCTAATAAATAAGCAAATAAGAATGTAATAGAAATGGCCTGACGGTCGGGTTCGTGGGGAACTATTGGTATTGGATACCATAACGCACTGAAAGGGTTTGCGTATATCCATGATCAGCAAAGCTATACTAGTCAGGGCCACCCATACTAGGTTGGTTTGCTGCGAGTTATCAGTCGAAAATCTCCCACTATCTCCAATCCGCATTGTCCGATGTGGCCAAACCCAAGGCATAAGTTGACACGTTTGAGGCCCTTGTCCTGCAGTGAACTATAAACGGATGCCTTTGTTGTTGCAATATATATATATATATATATATATATATTATATATATATATATATATATATATATATATGTATATATATATATATATATGTATATGTGTATGTATGTATGTATGTATATATATATATATATACACACATATATATATATATATATATATATATATATATATATATATATATATATATATATATATATAATCTTAATATATTATATATATATACATGTGTATATATATATATATATATATATATATATATATATATATATATATATATATATATATATATATGTATACATACATACATACATTGTGATACTGGTACCACAGAATGTGTTCATAAGAAGGGTGGTTGTATGTCAAAACAATGGATATTGGTTAGATTTGTTCTGAGGTCCCAAAATATAACCCTCTTTTTTTAAAGCTTAGTGTCCATTATGGAGTTATTAATAATAATCAATTATTAGAAACAATAATTGAATGATATTCATTGAAATTTAACTTCTGTTTACCTCTTTACGAGGAGTTGATGGCATATGAAGATGATGGTGATGTGAGGAGATGTTCATGTTTGGAAGGTGTCTCTTCCCATTATAACTTCAGGAAGCTCTAACTTTGGGGTCGTTTTCCTTTTCCTTCCCAATGTTTTTGTCTCGATTTGCCCTTGGTTGTATTTTCACTAAGGAACAGTCCACTGAAGATGATTAAAACAAATTACTTTGTTTAATTATTTCAAGCAATTGTCGTGTCTGGCTAATGTTTTTTCTTTCGCATGATATAGATCCCTTTTGTCATTTTTTTTCCCAAAACAGGCTTGTTTTATTAGAATTCAACACCGATGGTATCAGAGATTAATATCCAGCAAATTAAGATGAGATTCAGCTGCTGAAGACCAGACAGGAGAACAATACTCAAAACAAGGTAGAATGGAAGAATTAAAACACTTTTTCAGAAAATATTAAGAGATTTTGAGACTGGAATATTTACCTTCACCTGACAATTTTCAGCCATACGATTTATACAAAACTTTCAATCAGTGTAACGAAATTCTTAAAAACAGTTTTAACATAAACAGATTAAAAATAATGTTCTTCATAAAATTTCTCATATTCTACGAAAGATGGAAGCAAGGCTTAAAAAAAAAGACAACAAAAGACATAAGAAATGGCAGGATACATCACAAGGAGAAAACCATGCATTACCAGTCACCCGAATTTCATACAACCCCGAAGGATATAAAGGACACACACGAATAAAGGGTATATGCTTGAAATGTAGTTTTCATAAACGGCAACGTCAGGTCATACTCCTTCACATCAATACTCAGCAACAGCAACGTTTCAGCGATCCTTTCTCGCTTTTATTGCACAAAAGACACTGTTTGCTTTCCAGACAGTGAAATTTACTGGAAGGAAAGACGACAGCGGGAAGAAGAAAGGCTTCTCAAATGTCAACAATTTAAGGGGCTCAGGCGGAAGGCAACGAGACGGGTCGTGCTATTAAACTTGCAGTGAGCATTTGTCTGGGAGATGTTCAAGGACAACAAATGGTTTAATTTGTTCTCTAGTCTTGGGTAGCGTTATGACCTCTGTACCATAGTCTTCCACTGTCTTTGGGGTAGAGTTCTCTTACTTTTGGTTACGCTCAGGCACACTATTCTATCTTATTTCTCTTCATCTTTTTTTTTTTTTTTGAAATTTTTATAGTTTATATATGAAATATTTATTTCAATGCTGTTACTGTTCTTAAAAGATCAAATTTTAATTGGTAATTATTTCTTTTGTAGTTTATTTATTTCCTTATACCCTTTCCTTACTATGTTATTTTCTGTGTTGAAGCCCTTGGGCTTATAGCATCTTGCTTTTCCAACTAAGGCTGTAGCTTAGCAAGTAATAATATTAATTCTGGATTTTAGAGAAATGGATACTGTGTGGGAAGAACTGTGGAGCCCAATGGCTGGAAACTTCATGTAAATATTCATTTAAAGCAAAATGTTTCCATTGAAAAAGTAGATTATGCGTTAGGCTTACATGTATTTGTCTCGTACATGCTATGCCCTATTCCGGGTCGGAGTGTCCTTCATATATCATAGACTAAAGAGGGCGAGCGCGCACCTCCTCCCGTTGAGAGGAGCGGGGGTTGGGGGAGGCGAAGAAATGTCCTAAGCCTTGTTTGAAAAATGTATAGAAGTATGTGTTTTATGCAGTGAGAATAATGACCTTTTTTAAGAGTACTATGACTGTCATAAATTGTTGTCCGCGATCACTGAAC
>NC_090752.1:84356279-84360615 GCF_036898095.1 Palaemon carinicauda
AGCTACTTCCTAAGTTCATATCTTTTTCAGCCTCATGTGCTTTACTGCCTAAATATTCTCCCCAGTCATTCCTAGCTTTTCTTTTGACCTCCTTATCAATACTGGAATACTTAGCATGCTCTACCTTGTAATTTTCATGACTTCCTCGAAAACTTTCAACAATCAATTTCTGTTTTTGTCTCTCTTGAATAGTATCCCAAGTATCATTTGATATCCGTGGCTTTTTCCTTCTAACTCTGTGTCCCAAGACTTCACTACAAACTGACTAATATATGTTCTTGATATCACACCATTCTTCCTTAATTGTTTGCTCTTCGTCTCTTAAAATCTGTAAGACTGGAAATCGATTCCTACATTCAATTGCAAATGTTTCTTTGTGCTCTGCTTCTAAAGGTTTAATTGTATCAAACCTACTGTATATATTCTATCTACCTTTCTGTTGAGTGCTTTCAGTTTTAATTTCAGTGTGACAATGAGGAGCTGGTGATCACTACCAATATCCGCACCTCTAAAGCTTCTTACATTTCTCAGAGTCCTCCTTCTCTCTTTATTAAGGCAATGTGATCCATTTGATTTTTGTAATTGCCACACGGGAAAGTCCGTGTATACTTGTGGATGTTCTTGTGTTGAAAAAGAGTACCTCCAATGACAAGAATGTTCGATGAACAGAAACTTATGAAATGTGCTCCATTTTCATTTGCAACTTCGCCAAGACCCTCGACACCCATCCCGTTCTCCATCCCTTGATGATTCCTTCCAACTATAGCATTGAAGTCGCCTATCACAATTTTCTTATTTCACTCTGGGATCTCATCTATTACACTCTGCAGTTTTTCATAGTATCCATCTTTCCTTTCTACAGGGGAATCTTTTGTTGGGGCATAGCAAACTATAATACTCATATTGCATTGCTTTGATTTGAACTTTGCTAGTAACAATCTACTATTTACAGCTCTCCACTCGGTTAATGCCTTTTCTGCTCCTGGTGTCATCATCATTCCTACCCCTTCTCCTCCAGTTCCATCTGATCTTCCTGAGTAAATATATAAATTCTCTTGGTCTAAAGTTTGCTTACCAATCCCCTTACAACGTGTTTCACTTAGGGCCAAGATATCCAAAGTATATTCCATAAATTCAGTCTCCACTAGCTGTAACATTCTAATCTGATTCATGATTCTAACATTCCAATGACCTATTTTCAATTTTTCTTTAGTATTTATAAACCGAGAGATTCTTAGCACCTCGCTACGCCCGGGACTGGGGACCATTCTTTCTAAATCCATAGATGATTCATTGGCTAGATTCATCAAAGGATATCCAGTTCTTTCATATGTATTTTGACACATATTTTGTTAGGTTAATTATCAGGACTGTGCTAAAGAAGATATATGTAATCAAACAAGAGAAGTCAATATTATAAACCTTGATTTTTCTTTGTATGCCATGAGGTAACTTTAATTGATGTGCAGAATTTTCAATTTTATTTTCGCCTTATATATACAGTAGATATATATACATATACATATATATATATATATATATATATATATATATATATATATATATATATATATATATATAATGTGTGTGTGTTTGTGTGTGTGTGTGTGTATGTGTGTGTATGTGTATGTGTGTATGTGTTGTCTAATGCAGCTAAATAGGTGTATTAGCTCACACACACACATGTATGTATGTATGTATATATATATATATATATATATATATATATATATATATATATATATATATATATATATATATATATATATATATATATATATATATATATATATATCTATATATATATATATATATATATATATATATATATATATATATATATATATATATATACACATAGTATGCATATCCTGCACATATGTGCGTGTGTTTTTGTGTATTTGTTTGTTTGTACAGCATTTACTGTATGTGTGTGAGTGCGTGGTTCATAAATTTCCGACTTTAATCGCATAGTCCAATGCATTTTCCCTGTCAATTCAAAACATGATTCCACTTCCTCACGTCATGAGGCAAAGGAATAGCTTTGCGTGACTGGAAAGATGGGAAGCATTAGAGTACTATGTCCAACGTTATTTAGCAGTTTAATAAAGAGTATAACAAGTACTTGAAGCTTTACCTTATAAATGCTGGGAAACCCGTGATTTCCAGAAGTCTCCTTCCAGCGAATGTTTTTATGTTGATCAGGCTTACCGAAGTCCCTTTTTTAGTTTATTTATAAAATATCTAATTTAATGTTGGTACTAATCTTGAAATATCTTATTCTAATTGTTCATTATTCTCTTGTATTTTATTTATTTCTTTATTTCCTTTCCTCAATCGGCTATTTTTCCTTTTTGGAGCCCTTGGTTTTATAGCTTCATGATTTTCCAACTAAGGTTGTAGCTGTTTTTCGGTTGATTTGTAGTTAAGATGATGGTATTGTGTTAGGTGTTAAATGTAAAAAAAAAAAAATTTCTTTTTTTTTACCTATAGTGAGAATATCCTCTACTTTAGCTTACTCTCGTATTCATGTTGCTCTTTTTGTGTCTTATTTTCATTCCTAGCATTGTTCTTTTTATTGCTTTTTGAGTTGTAACTATCTTATATGTTTAAAAGCTTTCGTAAGGCTCAAAGTGTCTGATTGCATAAGTCCATCCTGATAGGACCATATGATTAAATAGAAACACATTAAGAATTAAAACAAAATAAAATGATCGGAAACTCATCTGTGGATTGCTCATCAAGAATGTTTATTTGTTGAGAATTCATAAGTTGGCATAGATTTATTTATATATTTATTTATTTAGAATAAAAATATTGAACGCAATATCCTTCTCCTAATAATATTATAAATTTTAAAGCAATGGTTTAGGAATCATTGAATTGGTAATTCACTTTTGAAATAATTAAATGTCGCCCGAATGAAGAAAATCGGCAAAATGAATGCCATCTCGATAAACTAATATACGAAAAAACTTCTCATTTTCTGTTCATTTTCCCTGGAACCTTCGTCCAGCAAAAGAGGCAATCTACCTACTCCTATGAGCACAGAAAGTAATTTAGGAAATGCAAGAGTCTGGAAATGTTACGAAAGAAATTTTGCCTCGGGGCAAAGCATTTTACAACACGCACTTTGTGAGATTACTCTCACACAACTCCTTTAAACTTAGAGAGAGAGAGAGAGAGAGAGAGAGAGAGAGAGAGAGAGAGAGAGAGAGAGAGAGAGAGAGAGAGAGAGATCATTGCTAGGCAAAATCACGGTCTTGTTATCAACCCCAAAAACTTCCATTGCTTTCGTTCTCTTGCTTGCAAGACTGAATTAAAAACTTCTTTCATTTTTCTGAAAGTTTAATTCGATGCACCTATTTTCATTGCAGCATAAGTAGAGTTCGAGCTGTTTTATTTTATAAAGTTTTCTTTTAGTATTTTACGTTATTTTATTATAGCTCTTTTCGGCATTGAGAGTGTGCATATTTATTTACTTATTCTCAAAATTTATTTCATGACATGCGTTCATACATGGCTGAAATATGCTTTGATATTTTGTCCATATATTACTTTTCTCCCAATAAAAACTTTTTTTTTTTTTTCATTAATTTGAATCATAAAAAAAAGCTACAGACGATCATAGTAAATTACTTCTCAAAAAAAAAGAAGAAAAATCAATCTTGGATTCAGATTGATGCACGAATAAAGTCTCACACCGTCAGTAGTAACTTTGTTTGCAAGTGATTATGTATACACTACATATACATATATTTTCTTAACTATATACTGATTCCCTCTCTCTCTCTCTCTCTCTCTCTCTCTCTCTCTCTCTCTCTCTCTCTCCTGAAAATTTCATATATTTGCTGTAGTGGGAAAAGGCGTCATATTCTCTCTCTCTCTCTCTCTCTCTCTCTCTCTCTCTCTCTCTCTCTCTCTCTCTCTCTCTCTCTCTCTCTCTCTCTATGAAAATTCATGTATTTGCTGTAGTAGGAAAAGGCATCATATTATCTCTCTCTCTCTCTCTCTCTCTCTCTCCCTCTCTCTCTCTCTCTCTCTCTCTCTCTCTTTTGAAGATTTCATGTGCGGTATTGGCTATAGTGGGGCAACGCCCATTCCCCCCCCCCCCCCTTCTCTCTCTCTCTCTCTCTCTCTCTCTCTCTCTCTCTCTCTCTCTCTCCTCTCCTCTCTCTCTCTCTCTCTGAGAGAAAATTTTCCTCCTGCAACAAAAACGTATTCCCTTCTCTTTTGGGATCCTCCCGAAGCCAGGTATTATCGATACTAGATTTATGGAACCGGAGATTCGCTTCTTGGATGAGTCTTCTTCTATCTTGACTTGGAAGAATGGGGA
>NC_090752.1:84363615-84366115 GCF_036898095.1 Palaemon carinicauda
GAGAGAGAGAGAGAGAGAGAGAGAGAGAGAGACTTGCTCTTTATTATATAGGTAATATATACAGTATATACAGCTGGACTTGAATGCAGTCCTGGATAGATGGACTAAGCATATAGAAAGGTTGGTAATGTGGAAAAAAGGAGGTCTGTGTGAGGCTGACAAAACTAGTGAAAGTGACTGCTGAAAATAGAGAAAAAAATAAGTTGAAAAATGTAAAGACAACAATAATCGAGAGGATTACAAGTGAGATACTGCAGTATGTTAGTAATGGTATCCTTGAATAGCTAACCAGAGTTTGGAGGGCACATTTGACAGATTTAGAGGTCCAAATGTATGGGTGGGGGGAATACCCATTTCGTTGTATACAGGTGAAGTTGGTAAAGGTGACTACGAATTATAGTCATAACATTACATAGAATGATTGAGAAAGTAAGGTATGTGACAGAGGGACTGGGAAGGGAAGAGCAGTATAGGTTTAGGCAGGGCAAATTGTGTGGGAATTAAGTTCATGTTGAAAACAGTTATTTGGGAAGTTTGGAAGGAACGAGAAAAAGTTGTATGTAACTTACATGAACCTGTAAAACTGTTTTTGATAGAACTGATAGAGAAGCAATGGTGAGGGTACTGAGAATGTATGGTGCTGATGGTAGATTACTAAAAGTAATTAAAAGTTTATGGTTGAGTTGAAACAAGAGTTAGAGTGTGAATAATTGTTATGAAAGCTTATCTGAGCCGAGGGTTTAATTGTCTCTGTCACTATTCAAAATTTCTTTACTTACAGTGATGTGGAATGTCTAATAAAAGAGAGTGGGTGAGGCATGAAGTTCTTTGATAAGAAAATGAGATGACATGAAAATGTGGAATGACTGATGATTGCGTCTGATATCGTACGAATTGGGGGACAATAATGATAAACTGCTGAAGCTGGTAAGAGAGTTTGAATTGGACTAATGAAATGTTAAGAGAGGTTGATTCACATAAACATTTTGCAGTACATTGATTGACTATTTTGGGAGTTTCTGGTATCCTGACATGTAAGGTCATTAGCACCGATATCGTTTATTGTGTATAAAAAAAAAAAGGTCATTTTAATAGTTTAATACCTTTCAGAAGACCTGCTTCTGAAATAAAACTACAAATACCACTACCATGGTAGGACACATCATGTCCAAGAATCTTGGCGAGGATAATTGTAGATATAACAGACGATTGCAAGATGTAAAAAGAGTTGAGTTACAGAAGATGAGAAGCAAGAAAGATACCAAAATGTCTGCCTTGAGTTGTTCATAGAAAACAAGTTGGTAATGTAAGGATAGATTTTTTTCAATACTCTTTCCATTTTAAAAGTGAAGTATGAGGTATACCTGAAAAAAGCAGGTGGTAAAAAGGTTAGAAGAGGTGAAAGGATTGGTCAGAGTATTATGAGGTGGTTCAATCACGTGGAAAGAAAGTAACACGTTGGAGAAAAGAGTATATACTCGAGAGGAACTTGGAAATATAAAGAGTAAAGCCTCAACGAGGGTTGAAAGTGAAAGGATGGAACAGAGTATTTTGCGGTGGTTCAGTTGAATGCAATATTGTGTAGAAAAGAGTTTAATATGATTCAAAGGGGCTTGGAGATATGAAGAGAGAAAGCCTCAAAAAAGGATTCAAAACTATTCGAAAACAAGAGCATTGACATCGACGAAACGTATGATTTTGTGCAAGTTAGGTTTAAATAGAGTAAAAGTTTCTTAAGGGTTTGCCAAAATGCCGATGAGCCTTCTGTGTATACGTATGGAGAGACTGCAGTTAAAGGTTGAATATGGCAAAGACCTGTGTTGTTCTTCTCTGGAGCCACCCATTATTTGAGGAATCACATAAACGCGCACACTACTTTATTTCCCCTTTAAGTTATTTCCACACCCACACGGGAAAAAAGCCCAAAAGCACAAGTTGACAATTAATGCTAAAATCATTCAATAGAATAATGGATGATCCTCTTGAGCACAGAACTGCCACACTATCAGCCACCTTATTAACATGCAAAGGAAACATCTAAGCATCACGTCGAGCACCTAGAGCGCATTGCGTCAATTGTCACAATCTCTCATTCTTTTACGCGTTATCGATGTTTTAATAATATTCTGATAGTCTCTTTTCCGCCCTATGATTAGCCACAATTTTCAAAACCAATGGACTCTCTCTCTCTCTCTCTCTCTCTCTCTCTCTCTCTCTCTCTCTCTCTCTCTCTCTCTCTCTCTCTCTCTCTCTCTCTCTAACTTAACAAGCCTCTTTCTATCTATATTTTGACATCAGCGTTACCATCCGTTCTGAGTAATTCATCCATTACATAATAATCCCTTTCAATATATTTTAAATATAATCTAACTTTCTCTCTCTCTCTCTCTCTCTCTCTCTCTCTCTCTCTCTCCTCTCTCTCTCTCTCTCTCTCTCTCTCTCTCCCTAAGTTAACAAGCATCTTTCTACCTCTATTTTGACAACAGCATTGCCATCCGTT
>NC_090752.1:84378615-84381115 GCF_036898095.1 Palaemon carinicauda
GGTGGTACAGTCAAAAGCAAATGTCCTGTCGTCTCCAGTCCCCCTCTGTCACCTCCAATATCTATAGATTCCAGAATTTCAGGTGTAGAAGAGTTTGGTTGTTAGGGGGGAGGGCAACGGGCGGTGGGAGAACGACGGTTGGAGGGGAACTTGTTAGAGCTGTAAGGGGTGTGATGGTAGGGGAACCACGAAAAATTATGGATGAACTTAAATTCAGTATAATTTCTCCAGATCTTAATTCTATCATTATAATAGTTCTAACTTGTAATCATATGGTATATTTGTTGTGTTATTTGCTACGCCATTTTCACGAACAATTTGTTGACCAAAAGGATCGAATTAGTTTGGAAATATATTATGATCAGACGGGAAAATCTTTCGTAAACACAAGGTAGGAATTCCCCCCCCCCCTCTCTCTCTCTCTCTCTCTCTCTCTCTCTCTCTCTCTCTCTCTCTCTCTCTCTCTCTCTCTCTCTCTCTCTCTCCCCATATACATACATACATACATACATACATACATATATATATATATATATATATATATATATATATATATATATATATATATATATATATATATATATATATATATATATGTGTGTGTGTGTATTTATCTATTTATCTATCTATCTATCTATCTATCTATCTATTTATATATATATATATATATATATATATATATATATATATATATATATATATATATATATATATATATATATTCATTACCTTCTCCAAAACTTTCAACAATCAATTTCAGTTTTTGTCTCCCTTTCATAGTATCCAAACTAACATTTGATATATATATATATATATATATATATATATATATATATATATATATATATATATATATATATATATATATATATATATATACATATATTTATACATTTATATATATATATATATATTTATACATTTATATATATATATATATATATATATATATATATATATATATATATATATATATATATATATATCAAATATTTCTTGGGATACTATGAAAAGGAGACAAAAACGGAAATTGATTGTTGAAAGTTTTTGAGAAGGTAATGAAAATTACAAGATAGAGTATGATAAAGATCCCACTATTGATAGTGAAGCAAAATGAAACGCCATGAATGACTGGAGAGAGTATCTAAACAGGAAAGCAGATGAGGCTTACGAAGTTATGAATACAATGAGAGGCTATGGTGTAAGAATTGCTAACTGAATTATTAATAAAATATCTACTGTGGCAAAGAACAAGCATATACACTTTAAAAAGAGGGATGGAGCTGTTATAACCACAAAAGATGAAGAAAGGCAACGTTGAATGGAACACTTTAGTGAGGTCATGGATTGAGGATATGAAGAGAATAAGTTGATTGGTATACCTAAAGCTGAGGGAGACCCTGATGTGCCCATGAATGAATTCAGTGTATTTAAAGTCAAAGTTGTCATTTAAAAGCTAAAGATATGAAAAGTGTCTGGATACGATAGAATAACTACTGGGATGATAGTGGCCGAAAATGATGTGACTCCTGAATACTAAAAAGATTATTTTGTACAATGTGGCATGAAGAGCCGAAACCTGATGAATAGGAGCTAGAAGTGTTGGTGAAAATGGCAATTAAAGGTGATCTGACTGATGGCAATAATTTCATAGACATAACACTTATGTCAGTACTCATGAATATATACAGTATGCTCATTCTAAAGAGACCAGAGAGAAAGACTGATGTAAAGCTGAGATGAACAAGCAGGATTTCGAAAAGGTAGAAGTTGTACTGATCAAATTTTTATTTTAAGAAATGTGGCATATCAATGTGTAAAATATAGAAATCCATTTTTGTTGGCATTTGTGGACTACCAGAAAGGCTTTCATTGTGTGCACCGGCCAGTTTTATGGAGAG
Source organism: Palaemon carinicauda (assembly GCF_036898095.1). NCBI lineage: Eukaryota > Metazoa > Arthropoda > Malacostraca > Decapoda > Palaemonidae > Palaemon > Palaemon carinicauda. The sequence goes on from NC_090752.1 coordinate 84,380,517, forward strand.
TCCTACATTATTATGTAGTTCCTCTTAAATATGTAAATTTGATTTAAGTATATTCATGAGCATAGCAAGTGCAAAGTTAATGTTACTGGAATTTTATCAAATGAATTTCCAGTGAACAGTGGGGTACTCCAAGGGAATGTGTTGTTACCTATGCTGTTTATCCTTCCCGTAGATTTTGTAATGCATAGAACAATTGCGAATGGTTAAGAAGGATCGGACAGGATAAGTAACAGGAAATTAGCTAACCGTATGCTGATGACGTTGTCCTTATTAGCAGTATACCACAGGACTTGCAAAACCTGCTAACCAGAATGAATGAAATATCACATGAAGTTGGGCTCAGGATAAATAGAAGAAAGACATAGATGAGGAGAATGAAATATGCAATGGGAGATGATATATTGGAAGGAGAAAGGATTGATGAGGTGGAATCATTTAAAAATTTAAGAACTATGATCACTTATACAGGATCTTTAGGATTTGAGACTAATGAAAGATTGATAAAAGCCAATCAGACTGTCTAGGTTAAGTAAAATTTGGAAATCAAATCTCCTGCAATTATAAACAAAAATCAGGCAATATATCAGTTTAGTGAGATT
>NC_090752.1:84393615-84396115 GCF_036898095.1 Palaemon carinicauda
TAATAATAATAATAATAATAATAATAATAATAATAATAATATTATTATTATTTAATCTAATCAATGAAGGGTAGTCAAAACCTAGTTTGTCTTCATAAAAAGACGATTACTAGGGAGAGCCATTCCCCAATTAATCAATTGAAACCAAATGAATTTATATAGTCCACATAAAAGGACAAGTGAAGGTGATCAAAGAAAAGAGCGAATGACTAGAACCTTAAAATTTGATGGTTTACAAGAATAACTATAACAAAAGGGTTGAGGTGGCCGATGTGGTAACGTCTCTGACTGATGATCGCCAAACTGGGGTTCAAGTCCCGTTCAGACTCGCTAGTTCCTTTGGTCGCTGCAATCTCACCATCCTTGTGAGCTAAGAATGGGGGGTTTGGGCCCGCCTATAGGTCTATCTGCTGAGTCATCAGCACCCATTGCTTGGCCCTCCTTGGTCCTAGCTTGGGTGGAGAGGGGGCTTAGGCACTGATCATATGTATATATGGTCGGTCTCTAGGGCATTGTCCTCCTGGGGCAATGTTATTGTCCCTTTCCTCTGCCCTTCATGAGCGGCTTTTAAACCTTCAAAAGCAGGTGGAAAATTCCTAAATTGGAATCCAGGTAATTCTTGGTCAAAATTATATTAACAATTAAATTTCGTTTACGAAACGGACTCAATGAAGACCTACAATAGAGGAACATTGCTTCACAGTTTACAAGAAACATTCAAAATCAAAATAAAATTTCAAAGGTCCAATTCTTTACTTCATTCAATTCTGACACAATGGAAATAGAAACCTTTTCTCGTCCATTTCAGTTTTTGGACACCACCAATTTTTTCCTTCCATTGTGTCGACAGGGAAGAAGAACAAGGATACGAAGGGAAAAATCTAAAAAGGCTTTTTAATAATAATTTGATATCCAACCTTACCTAAGGAGAGTATAAAAAATACAAGATAACTACAAATACGGATAAAGACAGCGTTATCAAAAACCTGCCATAAACCTTAGAGGGGGGGTGTCAGCTGGAGTGATTCAAAAGAATAATATAAGATAATAAATTACGTATGTATCCATTCATGAATATAAATATGAAATCTAACATCCAAAATTCATTTGCAAAAGCAGCATGTTTCATATAACTATTAATGAATCATATAATTAAATATGTTTAGTCACTAATTTTCATTGTGTATTTATTTATCATTTTAAAAATAGTTATCATTATTACTAAAACAAGTAGTCATTGATATAACAACAAACCTAAAAGGCACAATTCCACTGAATGAAATGCTAATTCGGAAAAGACTATAGTTAGGTAAAAATAAAGATAAGCAGGTAAAGACATTTATATAAACAGTTTGAAATTAGTACAAAATCGTGAAAAAGTAATAGTTCTAAACTTAAAAGCAAGAGTTTCTTAAGTAGTTCAATGATCTATTATTAGTTAATTTTCTCTGAACAACCTCTCTGTTACTTCACGTTTTTTCCAAGAATTGCGTTTCTCCATCAGTAGAGAATTTCGTGTATAAGAATTTCCAATCGACGTGCATAAATCCCCTATTGTTACCCTTTCCATGCCATTTCCTACCACGGAAATGATGATGGAAAAACTGCCTTAATCAAAGGTGAAATGTGAACGTGAAATAATTAGGAATATCGAGTAACTGCCAACAGCAATTCAGAGCATGTCAACAATGATATCAAATGGAAGTGCAAAAAAAAAAAAAAAAAAAAAAAAAAAAAAAAAAAAAAAAAAAAAAAAAAAAAAAAAAAAAAAAAAAATTTTGATAATCAATCCACTACTATTTTATCGGGAAGAATCGTGATTAACGATATGAAATAGTAAAACATTTTAGTCTTAATATATTGCGCATATCTACCTATACGAAATGACTTTCCTGTGCCATTTCAAATCAACAGCAAACAATAACAAAAGCAGCCGTTTCTAGTCCCGTTTTTATCCACTGCAGAACAAAGGCCTCAGAGATGTCAATTCATCACTATTGGTTGGTCAGTTTTCATCACCAAGATTGGTGATGGTGGGAGATTTCTTCTGATTGCTCACAGCCAACCAACCAACTATGGGTGGCTCTGAATAGTACAGCTTTTCTGATCATAGCGATACGCAGACCCTTCCACCGCATTAACCATTCCTTTAAGCCAAATTTTGGTTGAGAAACCAACCTTTTCCATTCAGGTATCTATTTCCCAATGAGTTTCTCTACTTTTCTATTCTAACCTTACTCCATATCGCCTTTAAATGTAGTATTTAATTTAAAACGATTCTACTTAGTGACATTAACATCTTTAATATTCAACACAAAGCTATCTAACAAATGGAAAATAACCAGTAATTACTTCATAGAGTTAGAATTAGGATGTGATTACTCTAAAAGATAAAATATTATCTTTTAATTTTGATATCTACTAGCTTAGTTTGAGATGGTTCATTACTTGAGTTTTTACTCATTACTTAATAACCAAAATATTGTTTCTCTAAAGATTC
>NC_090752.1:84401115-84411759 GCF_036898095.1 Palaemon carinicauda
TCTGCCTCGCTTTATCTCTTAGCCTCTTATCTCTCTCACTATGTTTCAACCAAATAAGTCTCTCTGGAGGCTTTGATTTACCACAAGTCATCTCCAGATTCCCGTACAAAATGTCTGTTATGCTATCACCTTTAATTAGTCTTCCATGTTTTTTCTTGTTTTGTTTTGTGTTATTTTAATCGTTTACACAATTTCTGTTAGATGAAAAATAGAAAAGATTTGCGTTTCTGTATAAACCAATTACATTTTAGACGTTCGTCCTAAATTAAGCTGTAGGCTACACCAGAGTCAATAGACTCTGGGCTACACAACGTATTGAGCTAGTTATATACATACAGTATATAAATAATCATAAACATATACAAATAATGTATATATATATATATATATATATATATATAATATATATAAACATACATTTGTACATGCCAATTTTATTTTCACAGAAAACATTTCCTTTCTCAAGGAAAGTCTCGATTCACTACAGGGGTGTAAGGTCAGGTATCTTTTCATTAAAAGTTTCCAGACTTTTAAAAGTCCTTTCTTTGAGAAAATTCCTTTGAGGCGATAACGGAAGACTTCACGTCCTTTCGTTTGTGAGGAAAGAAGAAGGAAAAAGTTTCCTAATGGACTTTACTAACACAGTTTTATGTAGTTTTGTTGGTCTATAAAACGCGAGGATGCGTCCCTCGTTTTTCATTTCATTGGCAAAACTTTTATAATAAAGAGACGGTTGGTTAACTTGAAGAAATTTGAGGTATAAAGTTAACCGGGAGAAATTGCATGTCATGTATGATAAAAAATCAGGATGCTATACTCCAAGTGCTCCAACAGGGAAAATAGCCCAGTGAGGAAAGTAAAAAAAAAAAAACAGACAGAATAGTATGCATGAGTATACCCTAAGGCAAAAGAATTCTAACCCAGGACAGTAGCAGATCAAGATACAGAGGCTTTAACACTACCCATGACTAGAGATCAATGGTTTGATTTTAGTGTCTCCTAGAGAAGCTGCTTATCATAGTTGAAGAGGATCTCTTTTACCCTAACCAAGTGAAAGTTGCCTCTGAATAGTTAGTGTGTAACAAGTCCCTAGAGTGAAGAAGTATTTTTGGTCATAATAGTGTTGGCTGGTGTATGAGGAAAGAGAAAAATGTTTAAGAATATCCCAGACTATTCGGTATCTTTGCAGGCAATGAAAAAATGTGCCGTAACCAGAAAGGGACCCAATATAGTACTATCAGGGGAGTCAAAAGTCCCAATAACTTTCTAACTGTTGTATTCAACAGGTGGGTGGTACATTGACAAACCTACAGTACTATAATAAAAATAATAGTCGTAATATTTAATCAATATTTACAAATTATAATAAAATCTGAATTCATCGCATTTTTAAGTGTGGTAAAACGATAGTCTAAGAGTTATTAAATCCAAGCCAAGAATTTCTGAAGTTTAGCCTGCCATAATGTCACTCACAGCTGTCCGAATATAGGTATGCAAAATGAAAGTATAATACATATTCCAAGCTTAGGGAAGGTACGTAAAGTTTCGATCATTTCTCATGATCTATATATTAATACGATAGCGTGTGTGTTATTTATTTTGTGTGTCACGCTTCAAAGAAAACGGAAATAATTTCATGGTATACTCTACTAAATTCATGCTTTAAAGAAAACGGAAATAATTTCATGGTATACTCTCACAAATTCACATTAGACTTTGATTACTTAACCAAAGCTCGTCTTACGTAGTTTTCCCAATTTTTTCTTTAGCACCTGACTTTTTTTTTAAGTATTAGACAAAAAATTGAGTTCTATCAATTTCCACAACCTAGATTATAAAATTAACCTCGGGCCTTTTCGTTTAACGACTGATCTTATTGTAAAAGATTTCTCATAATTCTGATCACCCTTGCTTCAAATCTTCCTGAACATTACTCAATTTTCCATCCGCCTATCATATTCAATGACCATTAATAGAGCTCAAGGACAGACTTTTGATAAGGTTGGGATATACCTACCACAACCTTGCTTTACTTATGGACAGCTTTATGTAACCTTCTCAAGAGCAAGGTCTATGAACAGTGTAAGAATGAAAATTTTGTCCTCAAAATATTTCTACTCATGGCCACAGAAGAGGAACTACCTTCACTAGAAATATTGTATAAAGAAGTTTTGTAAATTGTTTCATGTATTGCTCATTTTCAAAAATTAAATATACAGGTCAAATCTTATCACATTTTATTCAAACATGTATAGGTTAGGAACAAGAAAATTAGAATTGAAAATATCATTTCATGTAATTTACACGGGTTCCGGTAGTAAAATCATGAATGACAGTATGGGTATACTAGATATCTTTATATGATAACCGAGATTTTTTCAATACACCATAAACAAGTTCAAAACAATGTCTAGTATTTCTAAATGGCTTTTAACAATTCGCAAATCTTATTGAATAGAAAAAAAAACGAGTTCATCAGATTTGAAAGACATGTTAATTCTTCCCCTAACATAAAAATTAAATCTTGCCACTTCAGTTAACTATGTTATTATAAATCTATTTGGCTAAACCGAGTCAGATACCTAGAAGCGACAACCCAGTCACCCCAAATGGGCTTGCAACTTCATTTCTTGTGAATTAAGGGCAAAAAGACGAAGGAACATTGTCTTCAATGTAATGTTTCAAATTTGTGAATGATAAAATATATGTAGGATAAAATATACAAAAATTTTAATTTTCTATTCCTCGAAATGAAATATTATTAATATATTCGCGCGCGATTGAACAAGATAAAAGTATCAAGAACAAAATTGAAATACTTTTGGAATTAATTTTCACTTGACATTTGAAATACAGATACCCAGCAGAATATTCAATTTAAAAGAGGTAATAAATATTTTTTCTCTATTTTATACTGAAAGAGAGAGAGAGAGAGAGAGAGAGAGAGAGAGAGAGAGAGAGAGAGAGAGAGAGAGAGAGAGAGAGAGAGAGATCCTTTGCCTGAAAGCTGGAAAGTGGCCAAAGAAAATGAATTGCAAGTTTGACAGCCGGTTGTCTCCCATCCGGATATACACAGTATTTGAGTTCATCTCCATATCGGATTTGCGAAAAAAAAAAAAAAAAAAAAAAAAAAACATTTCTTGCTTCTTGTCTTGAACTCGAGCCGATAAACATATGCGTTGTCGGATTATGTAAATTCTGGTCCAAATGAGATATCTTCTTGTCTTCCACGTTGAGATTTTGTCTTTGGGTTTCAGCCTTTATTCAACAAGGCAATTGTTACCTCCACAAACGAAGTTGGAAGGAGGTTATGTTGTACCCCTTGTTTGTGTGTGTATGTATGTTTGTTTGTGAATAGCTTCGCGGCCACAATTTTAAACATAGATTAATGAAACTTGCAGGAATTAACAGTTATGTAAAGAGCTGGAAATTATCAAATTTTGGAAGGTCAAGGTCAAAAGTCAATAAATAAGCTGACGCAGTGGAGGTCTGAACTCTACTGAGTGCCCCTCTAATGATTGTTGTGCTAATATATATGATCATTATAACATTACAATAAATTTTGGTAGGTATAATTTAGTTTTCATCAACTTAATCCTAGCTTTTGTTTCATTATCAATCGTAGCATTACAGTATATGCAAAGTTTAATAAGAGTTAATTTTACTTGCACTGAAAATTAAGTAATGTAATCTACCATATTTTCATAATCATTATTTTAATCAACGTTATCATTATGTGTCCTTTAATAGATTCTTTATTTCTTTCTCTGCTGGTCATAGATCCTTAAGTTTCCTCCTATTCAGCTAATAATTGTTGTCTCTGTATGATACATTTGGGCATCCCTAAAGAGACCTTAGTAAAACATTATAAGATATATGGGGAAAATGTTTCCACTTGAGGCAGTTGTAAGATTTAAGAGTTGAAAGTAGGGCAGCTCTTGAGTTATCTATGACATCAAGACGAAAAGTTTGATAAATTCCGCTGATGCCGCCATAACTCTCAATAAAACTAGTATAAAAGAGGGTCTTTTCCTAGCATCATCATTATTATCAATATTATTATTATTATTATTATTATTATTATTATTATTATTATTATTATTATTATTATTATTATTATTATTATTATTATCATTATTATGCCAAAACCGTAGTTGCATAAGTGAATGCTATAAGCCCAAGCGCTCCAACTGGAAAAAATAGCCCAATGAGGAGAGCAAATAAGGAAATAAATAAACTACAAGAAGTACCAAATAATTAAGATAACACATCTTAAGAACACTAACATCAATAAAACAGATTTTTCATAAATAGAGTATAAAAAACTTGTGTCAGCGTATTCAACGTAAAAAAAGTTCGCCCGTAAGAGAAGGCTAAAAAGTTTTAAGCTTTCAAAGTAAGAACCACAAAATGGAAGACCCTGACAGTACTCCAAAGTGACTTAGAACAAAATATTAAGATGATTTGATTTTCCGGAATTTTGACGTAAGAGAATTTTACTAAGTTGAGCCAAATAATGTCATTATTTGCGTATTAATAAAAGATGAAGTAATAATAAGAATGTAAACGATATCCAGATATTTCAGCAAATAATTTTACCTCCTACATCAATGCCACAGGTTTAATGCGTCTAATTTCAATGTGATATAATTAACTAATCAATTATTTAGAGCAGTCTACCGAGTGTAATAATATTAGCTGAAAAATGTTTATAAAAAAAAAACTGCTTCCGGGTTTCATCTACGATTACCGTTTGGTTATAATAAAATGAATTTCGTTCTAGGCCTATTAAAATGTCATCACCTGATTAAGTTCCTATTTGTACATAATTCATCTAATTGAGAAATTTTGAACCTTCATTATACAGATGAACTATTTATGAAGTGACCTAATTCTGTAATAATAATATACATATTAATAACATATTGATAACAATAATAATTATCTCTAGCATTTAGTTGCATAAACAGGCGCCATGTTGGTGACTGTGAAGTTTGGAAACCGATAAACAGATATTTTCCATTTCGAGTTGAAACCGCAGATAAACTGCAAGTCTTCAGAATAATAAAATTCCACTACAAAGAGGAAGGGGAGGCGTGAATTGAGAACAGGCATTAAATTTCCCTGATCATCATCCCTCTGTAACGACGTAATGTCCTTCCCTTGAAGAAAAAAGACATTGTTACTGATAAGGCAGTAAAAAAAAAAAAAGCTCTTTTTTATGATAATGTTATCAGCGCTATTGAGATAACAGCATCCAGAGTATCTGGACAATAGCACCCTATTGGGAACACTATCTCTTTAGTCTTCGCTATCGACATGGGTGGCTCTGTAATAACCCCTTTGGCACTGGTATTACCCCGCCTATCAACGCCTGGCCCCCTAAACCCCCCAATGCCTACTTCCCCTCTCTCAACCCCCCCCCCCAATTGCTTCGACTTCATCTCTATCCGGTGTAAATGCATTGCCAATAATACCGCATTACCATAATAAAGTCGTTGAAGGATATTCATCAGTTGTGGTAACGACCCGAGTAGAATGTGGGTTTGAGTAGAAGAGAAAAATCTAATTCCTTTATTGATTTTATAAATCTATTCACTTTAACCAATTCTATATAATTCTTAGGTGATTGGGACTTTCTATTCGGATACATATTTAATTTTATTAAATTTAAATTCTTGGAATATTATTTAAAAGGTATATAAGTGTTTGGAACTTTTTTTTCAAGACAATAGATAATGTTATCCAAGCATTATTGCAGATTGTATTGTAAGGCAAAATTAAAAGTTCGTTTCAAAACATTTGAAGATAAAATTCAAAATATGACATTTAGTCTTCACTGGGAATTCAAAATACATTAACTGTAACAAGGAACACACTTTGCATTGAGGAACATTTCATGACTAAAAACAGATGAAAGAGAATGAAAATTTGAAAAAAAAAAATTGAATTACGTAAACATGACTAAAAGGAAAAATAGGTTTTCAAATGTCACAGGAATTAACAGATCAATTCTCTTATAACTAAAGCGGCACTCAGTAGACCGCAGACCTCCGCCGCGGCAGCTTATTTCTCGACCGTTTGCTCGATCTTGACCTTCACCTTTGACCTTCACATGTATTAATTGGCGTGATTTCACACACTCAAATATGAACCAAGTTTCATGTCTCTATGATAACTATGTCCGAACTTGTGGCTCATCACGTGAAATGGACATTTTGCTTGACCGTGCCCTTGACCTTCAAAAATTTAATAATTTCCAGCTTTTTAAAAACATAACAGTTAATCCCTGCAAGTTTCATTACTATACGATTAAAATAGTGGTCAGGAAGCTGTTCACAAACACACACGCACACATAAACAGGGGCGAAAACATAACCTCCTTCCAACCTCGTTGGCGGAGGTAATAACTGCTGCATTGACCATAAACCAAAATTTCAAAAGTTGTGAGCAATTTTGGGCCTCAAAAGTATTGGAATATTTATCATTGTTTGTCAATGTTCGGTCAATAACATCAACTTTACTCCTAAGTTATTAGAATTTTAATTGTTAAACCGAATTCTGCAAATCCAACAATTATCAACTATTTTCTCCGTGACATTAGTAGTCATTGCAACATCAAATTTCGTTTGAAAACGCGATATTTCGACTAAGTTTAGTTATGTGTCCTGTTGATTACTTTAATTGCATGGATATTAATATCAACATTAAATACCCTGAAATATTTGAATCGAAAATCAGTTTTGGCTATTCAATATACATAACTTTTCTTTTTCCGAATTATATTTTCAAATTATTCCATCAAAAAGTCATTTCTTGACCTTAAAATAGTTTACTTTCAACGATAAACATTAAGAATGGTAAAAGTATAGTTTATTCTCATGAATATCGATTAAAACATTTTCATTGTTTATTTCAAATAATTCCAGTTCCTTAAAGTGTGGAAGTATATGAAAGCCCTCATCTTGTCCCATTTATTAACAACCTGAAAGTGGATTATGTTTTGGTTTAGATTGTTTATTTTTCTTGGAAAGATGGGATGTAAAGTTCCAGGATAAGAGAACCTTTTGAAGGGAATTTCCTGAGCATTATTGCATCATTCTTGGATATTTGAAAAAAAAAAATCTTACTCGCTTTTAACGTATATTCTGGCCAAATTAAAAATTTATATCATAATTGTTAAAAAACACTGGTTGTGGTGGTTGGAAACGTTCCTGGCTGGATATCCGCTGGACAAGAGATCGAGTTCCGCTTAAACTTGACAGTTTTTTTGCAAGATCTACTATAGACTTTGGTTTCATGTGGTGTCTGCAATCTCACCATCCTCGTGAGTTAAGGATGGGGGGGGGGAAGCCTATAGATATACCTGATGACATCAGCAACGAGTGTCTGGCCCTCCCTGGTATTTGGATGGGTGGAGATGGGGGTTGGGCGCTAATCATATGTATGTATGGCCAGTCTCTAGGAATCTGGGGCATTGTCACTGTCCCTTGCCTCTGCCATAAATGTGGAAGCGATACGATTTGAACTTTTTGAGAAGGAACCTTTAGAGAAGCGAGTCTCTTAACTTTGACGTACTTGTTTTCTCTCTTTATATCTTGAAATTTGTCTTCTTTTATCAAAATTTCTCATATATATATATATATATATATATATATATATATATATATATATATATATATATATATATATATATATATATATATGTATATATATATATATATATATATATATATATATATATATATATATATATATATATGAGAGAGAGAGAGAGAGAGAGAGAGAGAGAGAGAGAGAGAGAGAGAGAGAGAGAGAGAGAGAGAGAGAGAGAGAGAGTATAATGATATACTTATGAGGACGACGAGAATTCTTAAGCTACAGATGATCAACTTCGTCAACTGAAATGGTTATCGTCCACTTTTATGGCTGATCACGACTTGGCTGCTGACAGAAAAGGCGATGGAAATGGGAGTAAAGCCAAACACAGTGATAAACTGTTCGTGTTTTAGTAGGCGCTATCTCAACAGTGAGAAGGATTATCAGAAAAAAAAAAACGGAGTAATACTTCGTGCACTCTCCAAATTTCGATGCAAGCCTTGTTGAATAATGACGGTTTTTGTTTTTGCTTGAATGTCCAGCGGAAAATCTAAACGTGCCATCATGGTCAATATATATATATATATATATATATATATATATATATATATATATATATATATATATATATATATATTATATACATATAATAACACAAATATATATACATATACATGCATACATACACACACACACACACACACATATATATATATATATATATATATATATATATATATATATATATATATATATATATATATATATATATATATATATATATATATATATATAAATACATATATGCATACATACATACATACATACATGCATACATAAATATATATATATATATATATATATATATATATATATATATATATATATATTATATATATATAGATGTATGTGTGTGTGTGTGTGTGTGTGTGTGATCAAAAGATCATTGAACCCCTTGATAGTCTGACAAAGTCAAGTCCCAATAATTTCGACGTTAAAAGAAGTCTTAGAAATGACATACAAAATACCCACAAGTTCGCTAAGAATATCCATCTAATATATATTCGAGTATTTTCTTAACTCTGTATTACTATCAAATGAATGGAGATTAACCAGACTCATTAGGCTAGTAAATATACACTCTTTATACAATGCAGAAAATACTCGTTTATACAATAGATAGATATTCTTAACGAACTTGTGATAATTCGTGTGTTACTTCTGAGCTTCTAATTACATATTTACATCTATACACGGATTATTTGCCCATGTATCATATACACGTCCACATACACGCAAAGATTTATAGTATAATAGATATAGAATTCATATAGCATATATATATATATATATATATATATATATATATATATATATATATATATATATAAATGACATGTGTATACAGCAGATTTGAATATATAATCATATTCATAAAAGTATACATACATAACAAAATACTCGCAGAATCCCACATATTACCGTATAAACTGTGTCTACGTGTATGTGTGTATATATATATATATATATATATATATATATATATATATATATATATATATATATATATATGTGTGTGTGTGTGTGTGTGTGTGTGTGTAATCCAGCGATCACCAAACCGTGGCCACGTTCGAACCCCTTGAATCATAGTCTATGTCGAATGAGACAGAAAGGATTTGATGATACATAAAAGCGATGGAATTTATTCCCTTTGATTTATTACCTCCGCCGAAGAAGTTGGAAGGAGGTTATGTTTTCGCCCCTATTTGTGTTAGTCTGTGAATAGCTCCCTGGCCACAATTTTAATCGTACAGTAATGAAACTTACAGGGATTAACTGCTGAGTAAAAAGCTGGAGATGATTAAATATTTGAAAGTCAAAGGTCAGGGTCTAATTTACGTCGCATAACCAGCCATAAGTTTGGACATCGTTGTTACAGGCTTCAAACTTGGTTTATATTTGAGTGTATGAAAATCCAGGCCAATTAATACATGTTATGGTTAAAGGTCAAGGTCAAACTCGAGCAAAAGATCGAGAAATAAACTGCCGAGGCGGAGGTCTACGCTCTATTGAGTGCCCTTTAGTTTATCTTTGTTTCTCGGTTAAAATCCCGCTCGGCAAACATCCAAAACTTAATTCAGCTTCTCTTGAAGTTGCCTTTGAAAAAAAAAAAGCAATATTGCTCAATACCGCGAAAATTCTTGATGAAGGGAGAAAAGAATAAAGGAAATCGTTAAAACATCTTTATGTTCGAAATTTCATCACTGTAAGTTTCTTGGGAATTGTTTTCTTAGATATTCTGATTTCCTGTCATGGAAAAAAAACACTTAGTGTCCTTATGCAAGAGGAGAATATAAGAAATAGGGTTAGCTTAAAATAAAAATTATCATAGGCCCCGGACTTATTGTCATATCGCTATAATCTTAAAAAAATACAATACGTTTTTTAACAACAGTTGATGAAAATGAAATCTAAATAAAATTACGTCTTTCAGATGAAATTGTTTAATGCAGAAGATTATTAGCTTCGTAATCATAAGATTAGTTTCGCTGCAATATAAAATATAACCACACCAAAATACTGTTCCTTAACGACTTAGTTTCCAAGGATTTGCCCATTTGTAAGCTACTTACACGGAAAATATCTAAGAGGAGAAAATACTTCCTCTGAGCAGAAGACGAAAATGTCAGAAGCAGACAAAAGTGCTTATAGCAACCATTCGGCGTCAATGACCTTTGATGTCAGGATCCCAGAAAACTTCAAATCAATCAATCAATTAATTATAGTAACCATCTTTGATTAACCCTCGGAAATTGGTAATTATGTTGCTATGACTACTACATCCATAGGATATCCTTGGCAATAAGACCTTTTGAGACCCCCTTCTCAGGAAAAGTTGATTTATGAGGTGGTAATCTAATCTAAATGGTTTATTGACCCTGTCATTTTTCTGTGTTATGCTTTCGCTGGTCGTAAATCTTCTAATTTTTCTATAGGTGGCCTTAACACTTACTTAAGTCACACCTAACGCCTTAACTTCACTCC
>NC_090752.1:84414759-84442259 GCF_036898095.1 Palaemon carinicauda
AGCCAACAACTTTGCACGGGAGTTGAAATGTCTTACTGTTTACTCTAAAAGGCCAGAGCGGTGTTGTTATCCATTTAACAATATTTCATATATCTGAGAGAGAGAGAGAGAGAGAGAGAGAGAGAGAGAGAGAGAGAGAGAGAGAGAGAGAGAGAGAGAGAGTTTTAAAGCTACACACTTTGTGACGAGGGTCATAAAATGCTTACGACAATATTTACCCGTAGTTTTAGCGCTTTTGGAAACAGCGACGCTGATAAAAATAAACAAAACGGATTAGTTTGTTTACATTTATTGACATTTACAGCTCAAAAGCTTCACTGGTTCAATGTTACAAAAATCTTAAGGTATCTCTCATGATGCAACCTTTAAAATTGAACACCCTAATCTACCAGCGTATTTAATTTTTATATTCGTCATTCTCAATTCTAAGGCATAAAAGCAACCTTTAAAATTTGATACCATAATCTCACATGCGTGGATCATTTTTAAATTCGTCAATCTTAATTTTTAGACATCTGTCATTAAGCAACCTTTAAAATTGAATACCGTAATCTACACGCGTGAATAATTTTTATATTCTCCATTCTCAATTTTAAGGCATAGGAGTAACCTTTAAAATTTGATACCCTAATCTAGCATAAGTGGATCATTTCTCTCTACACAACCCAAGTCTCCAAATTTTTCACACTATACTCCTCCTTTCAAACTGAAAGCATCCACAATTAAGGACAGTACGCTACTTCCTTCAGCACAAAATCTGGTATATTGAGAAACTATTTCAAGATTTTTGAGAATTGTATATCCAGGGGAAATACATATATTCTGCCCTGTTTCGAATATTGTTCTCTTGTCTACTTTTCATTTGAACTTGAGAAAAAACTTGTGGCCAATTAAATTCCTCATCCTAGATCTAGCATTCTCCCAATTCTGGCCATTCTTTTCATTCATATCTTCCCAGACTATATAAATCACTACGTCATAAATAGTCTGCGGTTAATTCTAATAGTCTTGCATTTTCTTCTTTAATATTCATTATAACACAGTATTCTACAAGTTTCATTGTAGCTGTGACCAAATTGTGGAATAACCTTCCCATCCAAGTAGTTGAATCAGTGAATCTTCAAATACCTCAGAGGATCTTCAAAATGATATGGAATAATGGAATGCCAAATTTACAACTCATGGCATGAAACTTAGTAAAGAAAAAAGTGAAGTTGTCCAGAAGACATACTGGAATAAATATCATGCTGGATGATCAGACCTTACACCAGTGTAGAAATGTCTAGTACCTCAGTGCAACAGTCAGTAATAACAATGGCCACCAAATAGAAATCGCTCAAAGAATTAATAAATTTAATGATAATTTTTATATGCTATAGCCCCTAATAAAAGACCGAAACATATCCCGAAAAGTAAGAACTTTAATATATACATCTATACCACGACCAGTTTTAACCTATGGCCATGAATCATGGACAGTTACATATAAAACCAGAAGCCAGATTCAAGCAGCAGAAATGAAGGTATTGAGATTAATAAAGGGTGTGACAAGATTAGCGGCAGATATTTTCAAACTTATTGAGGGGGGACAATTGCGCTGGTACGGCCATGTGAAAAGAAATGGAAAATGTTAGTTACCCCATAAAACATCTTGAATAGAAACCAGAGTGATCATGACCTGTTGGTAGGCCAACAACAACAACAATAATAATAATAATAATAATAATAATAATAATAATAATAATAATAATAATAATAATGATGACAACAACAACATCAACAATAATAACAATAACAATAACAATAATAATCACATCAGATCGAATGATTGATTTAAATTTCTCTGCCATCCTGTCATAGAAGGTCATTGACAACTATATCGTTTGTTATAAATAAAAAATAAAAGAATATTCAATTCAAAACCATAAAAGCGAAAATTTCTCATCAAACACAATGAAATTTGGTGTATCTATAACAATGTTTTATTTTTTTTAACCTACACTAAAACTAATACAAACAAATTTACGAAAGAATTTTCTAAAATACTAAAATAGCAATTGATGGCATTATTAACCGGCCCAAGCGAACAACGGCTTTGATTTTCGAATGACCTCGCTAACAGGATTCGCATCTGAATCATTCATGGAGATAGGATGTAAAGAATCAAGTCTTGGAGCCTTCATCAATTATTATTATTATTACTTGCTAAGCTATAACTCTAGTTGGAAAAGCAGGGTGCTATAAGATATCGGGCTCCAACAGGAAAAATAGTCCAGTGAGGAAAGGAAACAAAGAAAAATTTAATATTTTAAGAACATTGACATTAAAATAAATATTTTCCACATAAGCTATAAAGGTTAGTAAAACAAGATTAAGAGAAATAAGCAAAAAAACTCTACCCCAAAACATTGGAAGACCATGGTACAAAGGCTATGGCACTACCCAAGACTAGAGAACAATGGAGTGTCCTCCTAGAAGAGATGCTTACCATAGCTAAAGAGTCTCGTCTACCCTAACCAAGAGGAAAGTACCCATTGAACAATTACATTGCAGTAGTTAACCACTTGGGTGAAGAAGAATTGTTTGTAAATAAAGAAACGTAAGTCTAGAGATTGAAATAATTATATACCTGGAATAACCCCGAAAGTAAGCAATTCAATTGTAAAACGATGTACACATAAGTTTTCGACATTATTCTAAAAGTTATCAAGGCACTTGAAAAATGCAGCTAAAAAGAGAAGCTAACGGGGTCCTATACCTTCAGAATATTCTCTGAAATATACGAATGAAATCATTATCATCAGGATCATTATTACTCAATACAACTACTCATTATTATTTCATTATTAAAATGAAGATATTAAACAAGTTAGATTCTTACACAGCTAGCCATATTAAATTCGGGAAGAAAACTATTATTTATATCCATGCTAAAATATCAATAAAAAAAAATATTGAATAAAAATATTGAATAAAAATGATAAATTATAAGGTAAAAATCTGTGATAAATAGAAATTTTAATTTTGCCTAAAAAACCAGTTTCTTAAAAAAATTAAATCTTGAAAATGAAAACGACTACTCAATCATAATAGATAAGCATTGAATAAAGTAATTAGCTTTGCTAAGCAAACTTCTGAGAGATAACATACATCTCAGCAAGTATGAAGAGGTGAGGTTCCTATCCCAGAGACTTTTCTTTTTTTCATTTCTATACAAGCATTTGCTGATAGGCTACCTATATTCATTTTCCTCCTTGCAAGCGCTAGCGCTGTCCTTGAAATAAACAGCCCCTGTGTGGGTGTGTGTTTGCCGTTATAGTCAAGGTATAAATGTAGAAAATATAAAATGACGCAATAGTATTCAAAACTCATTTTATTGTCAAAACTCATTTTACGGAAGAAAACTAGGCTTACTGCCTTCTGTTCTCAAGTTGTCCTGAAGAACATTTGAAGAGCTCAGTTTATTATCTGAAGTAAACCTCTCTCTCTCTCTCTCTCTCTCTCTCTCTCTCTCTCTCTCTCTCTCTCTCTCTCTCTCTCTCTCTCTCTCTCTCTCTCTCTCTCTCAACTTCCTTCAGATGCATTAACTCTACACGAAATAGTGTTTTGAGTCTTTTACATCACCTTCATTCTTTTATATTTTTCCTTTTGACAATTTTTCCACATGCAAGCATTATATTCTGAGGAGTATTACCGTGGAAATGTGTGGAATTTTGGCTTCTTCTATGATAATAAACAATAATAATAAATAATAGAAAATAATAATAATAAATAAAAAATAATAATAAATAAAAAAAAATAAAAAATAAAAAATAATAAATAATAATTAATAATAAATAATAAAAAATAAATAATGATAAATAATAATAAATAACAATATATAATAATACACAATAATAATAATGATAATAATAAATAAATAAATAAATAATGATAATAATAATAATAATAATAATAATAATAATAATAATACTTTCCCTTACAAACGAGTAGCTTTGATTAGAGAATGATCTGGCTCAATAAAATAAATATCACTTCCAATAGTTATAATTCAAAATAATGTGAGCCTTTCTAACTGCCAAGGTTTATCACCATCCAAAATAGATTAACAACTATTACATATTTCAAGCAAAGGGACCCTGACTTATCTATATATAAAAAAAAGGTTTGAAGATACATTATCATTTTAGGAATTATTTTTCCTGGGAATTTCTAGTCTTTTATTTTCCAATTCCAACAGAGAAAGAGAGGCCTTCCAAGAAGGGAAAAAAAGACTATAAAATTGAGAGAGAGAGAGAGAGAGAGAGAGAGAGAGAGAGAGAGAGAGAGAGAGAGAGAGAGAGAGAGAGAGAGAGAGAGAGAGAGGGGGGGGGGAACCTACCTGAAAACTCAATAATTCAGGAAGATTATAATGACCTACTCGTGAAGAATGGCTCTAAAAAACGACAAGGGAAACAAAAGACTCGAGCAATCATTAATCGACCAATCTAACAGCAGCGGAGATATCAAGAGCCGCGGGAAATGCTTTTCGTCTGGGCAAGAAAATAATGGTTCATTTTTCATCTTGATACGTATAAGTAAATTGAATAAAATTACTCATTACAATACACGCATATATATATATATATATATATATATATATATATATATATATATATATATATATATATATGCACACAAATGTATACTGTAGATACATATATAAATATATATGTATATATGTGTGTAATGCTACAATTGCTTAGTAAAAGATGCCAGAAGTCAGAGTGGAAACATTAGATGTTTACACAGATTCTTGGTATGGAATGACTGAGCATGAATGAGGATAGTGAAAAAAAAAAATATTGCAAAGGATGGTAAAATGAATGGGAGAAAAGAATTATTTGATTTATAAAGGTCTTTAGGAGTAGATTAACGGTATTGGTAGAATCGCAAGCGTGAGTTACAGAATAAGATATGTGTATGTTATAAGAAAGAAACTTGGGACTTTTTTATGATAGATAAAACGAGAAATATACGACTGTAATGCTGGACGTTGATTGAAACTGTTAGGATTCGATGTTTGTTTTTGCGATATACGAAAAGTTGAGAGTACAAAAGATGAAGATGAAAGCAAAAGGTAAAATATGTAGCAAATTGGGAGAATATAGCTCAGGAAAAAGTGAATATGGATATGTTGTAAGGAATGATAACACAAAACATACAAAAGAATAGAAAGATTGTTAAATGCTTGCTTAAATGCTCAAAAGAGGAATAGTCTACAACTGAACAGATCTGAATGATGCAGTGTGTGGCGGGTGTGTGCGATGCAAGCCACGAGTCTCCAATGTAATTATCTGCATCAGCTTATGTTTGGGAAGTTTTCCGTCAAGGGAATCATTCATAACTCTATAGTTTAAGAGTCAATCAATGTGAAAGGGAATTAGAATATAGTTAAGAAAACATATGTATGTGTAGTGTATACATAATAACTTGCAAACAAAGTTACTACTGACGGTGTGAGACTTTATTCGTGCATCAATCAGGTACAGGAATCTATCTGAATCCAAGATTGATTTTTTTTTTTTGAGGCGTAATTTACTATGAACGTCTGTAACTTTTTTTTTTTGGTTCCAATTAAAAAAAAAGTTTTATTAGGAGAAAAGTAAATATGGACAAAATATCAAAGCATATTTCAGAAATGTATGAACGCATGTCATGAAATAAATTTTGAGAATAAATAAATAAATATGCACACTCTAAATGCCGAAAAGAGCTATAATAAAATAACGTTAAATATTAAAAGAAAACTTAATAAAATAAAACAGCTCGAACTCTATTTCTGCTGTAATGAAAATAGGTGCATTGAATTAAACTTTCAGAAAAATAAAATAAGTTTTTAATTCAGCCTTGCAAGCAAGAGAACGACAGCAATGGAAGTTTTTGGGGTTGATAGCAAGACCGTGATTTTTCCTAGCAATGATCTCTCTCTCTCTCTCTCTCTCTCTCTCTCTCTCTCTCTCTCTCTCTCTCTCTCTCTCTCTCTCTCTCTAAGTTTAAAGGAGTTGAGTGAGAGTAATCTTACAAAGTGCGTGTTGTAAAATGCTTTGCCCCGAGGCAAAATTCCTTTCGTAAAATTTCCAGACTCTTGCATTTCCTAAATTACTTTCCGTGCTCCTAGGAGTAGGTAGATTGCCTCTTTCGCTGGACGAAGGTTCCAGGGAAAATGATCGGAAAAACCATTTCTTCGTTTTTTAGTTTATCGAGATGACATTCATTTTGCCGATTTTCTTCATTCGCGAGATACTTAATTATTTCAAATGCGAATTGCCAATTCAATGCATCCTAAACCATTGCTTTAGAATTTTTAATATCATTGGGAGAAGGATATTGCGTTCTTAATCTTGGTTTTTTATAAATCTATGCCAGCTTATGAATTCTCAACAAATAAACATTGTTGATGAACTATCCACAGATGAGTATCCAATCATTTTATATTTTTTAATTCTTAATGTATTTCTATTTAATCACATGGTCCTATAATTATGTAATTGTGCAATCAGACACTTGGAGCCTTACTTTAGCTTTTGGAGCATATAAGACACTTACAACTCAAAGAGCAATAAAAAGACTATTAATTGAAACAAAAATAAGAGACAGAAAAAAGGAAACATGTATAGGAGAGCAAGCTAATGTAGAGGGTATTCTAACTACATGTAAAAAAAAAAAAAAAAAAAAAAAAAAAAAAAAAAAAAAAAAAGATTTTTAATTTAATACCTAAAATAATGCCATTATCCTAACTACCAATCACCAGTAAGTCACATTATTATTATTATTGTTGTTGTTGTTGTTGTTGTTGTTAGCTAAGGTACAACCCCTAGTTGGAAAAGCAAAATATTATAAGACTAAGGAATGTAACAGGGGAAAATAACCCATTAATGCTAATTTATAAGCACAAGGGCTGGGACAAGGAAAACAAGGCGATTAAGGATAGGAAATAAAGAAATAAATATAATACAAGAGAATAATGAACAATTAAAATAACATATTTTAAGATTTGTAACAACATTAAACTTGTATTTCTTAAATGAACTGTACAAACAGACTTCTGTCGGGCTGATCAACACAAAAACATTCGCTGCAAGAAGAATATTGGAAATCACGGGTTTCCCAACATTAATAAGGTAAAGCTTCAAGCACATGTTATACCCTTTATTAAACCGCTAAATAACGTTGGACATAGTACTCTAATGCTTCCCATCTTTCCAGTCACGCAAAGCTATTCCTTTGCCTTGTGACGTGAGGGAATGGAATCATGTTTTGAATTGACAGGGAAAATGCATTGGACTATGCGATTAAAGTCTGAAATTTATGAACACACACTCACTCACATACAGTAAATGCTATGCAAACAAACAAATACACAAAAACACACACACATATGCACAGTATATACATACCGTATGTATATATTTATATATATGTATATATATACATATATACTGTATATATATATATATATATATATATATATATATATATATAAATATATATATAAATATATATATAAATATATATATATATACATATATATATATATATATATATATATATATATATATATATATATATATATGCATACATTTGCATGTGTGTGCGTGAACTAATACAATTATTTAGCTGCATTAGAAAACACATACACATACACACACACACGCGCACACACACACAAACACACACACACACACACACACACATATATATATATATATATATATATATATATATATATATATATATATATATATATATAATAAAATTGGAAATTTTGCACTTCAATTAAAGTTACCTCATAGCATACGTAGAAAAATCAAGGTTTACAATATTGACTTCTCTTGTTTGATTACATATATCTTCTTTAGCACAGTCCTGATAATCGATATAACAAAACATGTGTTAAAATACATATGAAACAACTGGATATCCTTTGATATATCTAGCCAATGAATCATCTATGGATTTAGAAAGAATGGCCCCCAGTTCCGGGCGTAGTGGGGTGCTAAGAATCTCTCGGTTTATAAATAGTAAAGAAAAATTGAAAATAGGTAATTGGAATGTTAGAACCATGAATCAGGTTGAGAAGTTACAGCAAATAGAGACGGAATTTATGGAATATACTTTGGATATCTTGGCCCTAAGTGAAACACGTTGTAAGGGGTTTGGTAAGGAAACTTTAGACCAAGGGAATATATATATTTACTCAGGCAGATCAGATGAAGCTGGAAGAGAAGGGGTAGGAATGATGATGACACCAAGAGCAAAGAAGGCATTAACCGAGTGGAGAGCTGTAAATAGTAGTGTTACTAGCAAAGTTCAAATCAAAGCAGTGCAATATGAGTATTATAGTTTGTTATGCCCCTACAAAAGATTACCCTGAAGAAAGGAAAGATGAATGCTATGAAAACCTGCAGAGTGTAATAGACGAGATCCCAGAGAGAAATACGAAAATTGTGATTGGCGACTTCAATGCTAAAGTTGGAAGGAATAATCAGGGGATAGAGAACGTGATGGGTGTCGAGGGTCTTGGAGAAGTTGCAAATAAAAATGGAGCACATTTCATAAGTTTCTGTTCATCAAACATTCTTGTCATTGGAGGTACTCTTTTTCAACACAAGAACATCCACAAGTATACTTGGACTTCCCCGTGTGGCAATTACAAAAATCAAATGGATCACATTGCCTTAATAAAGAGAGAAGGAGGACTCTGAGAAATGTAAGAAGTTATAGAGGTGCGGATATTGGTAGTGATCACCAACTCCTCATTGCCACACTGAAATTTAAACTGAAAGCACCCAACAGAAAGGTAGATAGAATATATACAGTAGGTTTGATACAATTAAACCTTTAGAAGAAGAGCACAAAGAAACATTTGCAATTGAATGTAGGAATCGATTTGCAGTCTTACAGACTTTAAGAAACGAAGAGCAGACAATTAATGAAGAATGGTGTGATATTAAGAAAATATATTAATCAGCTGGTAGTGAAGTCTTGGGACACACAGTTACAAGGAGAAAGCCATGGATATCAAATGATACTTGGGATAATATTAAAAAGAGAAAAAAACAGAAATTGATTGTTGAAGGTTTTCGAGGAAGTCATGAAAATTACAAAGTAGAGCATGCTAAGTATTCCAGTATTGATAGGGGGTCAAAAGAAAAGCTAGGAATGACTGGGGAGAATATTTAGACAGTAAAACAGATGAGGTTGAAAAAGTTACGAATTCAGGAAGTGGCTATGGTGTAAGAATTGCTCATAGAATTATTAATGAAATCTCTACTGGGGCAGAGAAGAAGAAGCACATACCCTGCAAAAATAGAGATGGATCTGTTATAACAACAGCAACAGAAAATGAAGAAAGACAATGTTGGATGGAACACTTTAGTGGGGTTATGAAAAGGAGATATGAAAGGGAATTATTTCATTGATATACCTAATGCTGATGAAGACCTTGATGTGCCCATGAATGAATTCAGTGTATTTGAAATTAAAGCTATCCTCAAAACACTAAAGGGATGGAAAGCCCCGGGATACGATGGTATAAATGCCGAGATGATACTGGCCGAAAATGAAGTGATATATATATATATATATATATATATATATATATAAATATATATATATATATATATATATATATATATATAAATATATATATATATATATATATATATATATATATATATATATATATACATACATATGTATATATATATATATATATATATATATATATATATATACATATATTAATATAGATACCAGCCCTCTCTCAAAATAATATATTTCAATATAAATTAACATAATAGGCTAGTCTATTAGTAACAACACTATTTTATGGAACAAAAATCCCCTTATGAAATTTTGAAAAAATAAAGTTTAAAAATACCTTAATGAATAAAATACATTTCAATTAAGAGGTTAGATCTGAAACTGACTAACAAGAATAACACAGTGATTATATATCTCATCATAAACAATCTATTGATTGGAACTCCACGGTAAGGAATAGATACATTTCAAAAGATTATATATAACTCTTTCCAGATTGCCACGTGTAAATAATAAAACGTGATATTAAATCAAATAAAAATTACGGGGCTTTGAATAAGCTCAACATGAACACTTCAACATTATCTCCATTTCTTGGATCGCTGAGAAAGATGGAACTTAGGATTTAATTAAAATAACGGCGTACCTGCTTTGCTGTTTTTCTCATAAAACATAATTCATTTATATTTTGTCGGACTAAAAACTTACTGGTGATGTTAACCCTTGGGTAATTTCATAGTTTTAATCATATTCTGCTCTTTACCTCTCATTGTCTTAGTCCAAGGTGAGGAGTTTAACCTTATATTGTTTATCATTAATACACGCCAGAATGCTTATCACATATTCTTGACTATGTGTGTGAATAATATAAAATGAATAAATAAATATATACATATATAGATATCTATATGTGTGTGTGTATATATATATATATATATATATATACATATATATATATATATATATTTATATATATATATATATATATATATATATATATATATATATATATAGTTAGACCCCATAGGTTACAGCTCCATAGCTTACAGTAAAGTGCGTACGCTCAAGATAGGGAGGGGTGGGGTTGGAAGAGCCTATAGGTCTACCTACCGAGTAATCAGCACACATTGCCTGGCCCTCCATGGTCCTAGCTTGGGTGAAGAGGAGGCTTGATTGCTTATCTTATTTATACACGAACAGCCTATCCGGCACTATTCGGTCTCTGACATCTCATGCTCATGATTTGCCCTTAAACCTTTTAAATATATCATTTATTTCATAATGAGATTATATCAAAAACAATCTTAAAGGACTGCCATTATTAAAAAGATAATAAGGTAATTGGTTTATGGCCTGGTGTATATGCTTGGTGTATATCAAATAGGCTGCTTTAGTGACAAGGTCAAGAGATGAGTAAAAAGGATGGGTTGCGTTTCTGAACTTTGTCCAATCAACAGTATCGATTATAGTCCCCTTTCCATATCGATCTGGTTGCCTCTCCTTTATTACTCCACAGGTTATAATTATCCATAATTTATGGATGACAAATATGACAAACATCCTACATGTCACATCACCCTTACAGGACTCTAATCAGTGCAAAGGATACAAAGAAATTATTCATGTCACCTTTCCCAATGACATATAATTTTCTCCACCATATGGAGAGGTCGGTGAAGACTGACAGATAAGATTAATCTCGACATTTTGTATGCAAAGTTTTATGATTACATTACGAATATTATATAATTCTGTAGAGTTAATTCCCCCTTTTTTCTTTTACCTTTACAATGGCATTAAAAATCAAAAGATCGTCTTCTTCAATAATTGCAAGATTTATGTTTGTGTTAATGTTCTGAATACAGTTTCTATTATAGACCAAAAGATTGGAATAAATCGTATTATCTTTGCTTCGCTGAAGCTTTTATTGCACAATAATACGTAACTTTACTATTTCTAGTGTGGACGTTCCGAGAAAATAACTTCAATAACATAAGAGTAAGAAAAGATGAAATAGATGTGATGATATCAAGGTATGAAATGTGATTTATTTCAACTTCATAAACCGTCGAAAACAACTCTTGATATCAAGAGGTAATTCAATATACTGAAAATCAAGGAAATATTAGATTTACGAATTACATCAAGCATTCGTGAGTTCAATATTATTTCAACAGGACGCACCAGTTCGTCTTTAAAAAATCTAGGTATTACCTGCCTTGAAATTTCTCACTCAGTGTCTTTTGTTTCTTTGCTAACTAATCATTATACATTCTGTATGCTTTTGCTTTATATACCCATGGCCTTTGAGATTGTCCAATAAGAACGCCTGTTCTATATACATTAAGCGAATAATAATAATAATAATAATAATAATAATAATAATAATAATAATAATAATAATAATCCATATTTATCTCATATACAAAATTTGACACGATCAACTTAGATGGAATTAAGTTAATTTCAATTATGGGGAAAAAATTCTTAAAAATAACCTTTTACTATTGACTGTAATAATTCAAGTTGTGCTGTGATGTATGACTTTCTTGAGATCTTTCCTTTTCTTTTACATTCAATCAACATGAAAATCTAAATACTCTGTGATAATTACGTTGTTTTTCACATACACCAGAAAACGATTATAAACTCCAGAATCCAGATCAATATACTTGCATCCACACCAAACTTGAAATCAATTTTGTATATATTGCATCTTTACTAAAGAGGAAAAAATAACGTAATTCTACCACTAGAAAAAACAAACCAAAACTAATATTTCATAGTTGGGGCAAAAAAAAAAAAAAAAAAAAAAAAACTCAAAATAAAACTTGGATTCTAAAACTAATCAATATAATACTTCTTTAAAAATAAAAAATAAAAATCGCTTAAAAATTGTCGCCTATTCCTGCTAATTATGTCCCACGTCGATGGATAATGAGACATCGTAACATGGGTTGTTTTCACTTTACTATAAAAAGGTTCGTGAATACACTTTACACAGCCGGATACTCTACTTTTTATTCTTGAGATCGACCGAGTCCCTCTGAGCAAGTAAATGCAATGTTGATCTTTCAATATGCTGAATTGTTAGATTTTGTGGAATTCTCCACTGTGATGGAAATATACTCTTACCATTAGGCTTACAATACGTCATCTATCAGACTTAACACACGTCACCTACAACAGAGTTCAGTGATCGCGGGCAGCAATTTATGACAGTCATAGTACTCTTAAAAAGTTCATTATTCTCACTGCATAAAACACATACTTCTCTACATTTTCCATACTAGGCTTAGGACATTTCTCCGTTTGCCCCCACCCCCACCCCCCACCCCGCTCCTCACTCCGGGAGGAAGTGCGCACTCGCCCTCTTTAGTATATGATATATGAAGAACCCGGAATAGGGCATAGCATGTACTAGAGAGAGACATGTAAGCCTAACGCATAACCTACTTTTTCAAAGGATAATTTTGCTTTAAATGAATATTTACATGAAGTTTCCAGCCATTGGGCTCCACTGTTCCTTCCACACAGTATACATTTCTCTAAAATTCAGAATTATTATCATTATTTTTTGCTAAGCTACAACCTTAGTTGGAAAAGCAAGATGCTATAAGCCCAAGGGCTTCAACAGAGAAAATAACATAGTGAGGAAAGGAAATGGGGAAATAAATAAACTACAAAAGAAATAATTAACAATTAAAATTAGATCTTTTAAGAACGATAACAACATTGAAATAGATATTTCATATATCAACTACAAAAATTTCAAAAAGGAGGAAGAGAAATAAGATAGAATAGGGTGCCTGAGTGTAACCAAAAGTAAGAGAACCTTACCCCAAGACAGTGGAAGACCATGGTACAAAGGCCATGGCACTACCCAAGACTAGAGAACAAATTAAACCTTTTGTTGTCCTTGAACATCTCCCAGACAAATGCCCACTGCAAGTTTAATAGCACGACCCGTCCTGTTGCCTTCCACCTGAGCCCCTTAAATTGTTGACATTTGAGAAGCCTCTCTTCTTCCCGATTTCGCCTTTCCTTCCAGTAAATTTCACTGTCTGGAAAGCAAACAGTTTCCTTTGTGCAATAAAAGCGAGCAAGGATCGCTGGAACGTTGCTGTTGCTGAGTATTGATGTGAGGGAGTATGACCTGACGTTGCCGTTTATGAAAACTACATTTCAAGCATATACCCTTTATTCGTGTTTGTTCTTCCTACCCCTCTGGGTTGTATGAAATTCGGGTGACTGGTAATGCATGGTTTTCTTCTTGTGATATATTCTGCCATCTGTTATCTTACGTATTTTTTTTCTTGCTTCCACCTTTCGTAGAATATGAAAAACTTTAAGTAATTTATTTTTTTTCAATCTGTCTGTGTTAAACTGTTTTTAAGAATTTTGTTACACTGATTGAAAATTTTGCATAAATTCTATGGCAGAAAATTGTCAGGTGGGGTAAATATTCCAGTCTCCAAAAACTTTTAATATTTTCGGGGATCAATCTATTCTGAAGAAGTGTTTTTAATCTTACATTCTACCTTGTATCGGGATTTGTTCTCCTGTCTGGTCTTCACTTGCTGAATCTCATCTTAATTTATTGGATATCAATCTCTGACACCGTCGGTGTTTAATTCTGATAAGACAAGCCTGTTTTTTTTTTTTTTTTTTTAAAGAATGACAAAGGGGATCTATATCACACGACAGAAAAAAAAAAAACATTAGCCAGACATGAAAAATGCTTGAAATACTGAAATAAAAGTAATTTGTTTTAATCATCTTCATTGGACTGCTCTTTAGCGAAAATCCAAACATAGTGAACCTCAACCAGAGGAAAATCATGATAAAAACATGGAAAGTAAAAGGAAAACGACCCCAAAGTTAGAGTTTCCTGAAGTTATAATGGGAAGAGACACTTTCCAAACATGAACATCTCACATCACCATCAGCCTCATAGGACATTAACTCTTCTTAGAAAGGTAAACAGAAGTTAAGTTTCAATAAATATCATTCAATTATAATTTCTAATAATGGATTATTATTAATAACTCCATAATGGACTCTATGCCTGAAAAAATGATTAGGTTTTGCGACCTCAGAACAAATTTAACCAATGTCCATTGCTTTGGTATACAACCACCCTTCTTCTGGACATATTCTGTGGTAGCAGTACCACAATGTATATATATATATATATATATATATATATATATATATATATATATATATATATATATATATATATCGCAACAAAAAATGCAACCGTTTCTAATTCACTGCAGGACAAGGGTTTGGCCAATTTTCAAACCACGCTTGACATTGCGGATTGGAATATTCGGAGATTTTCGTCTAATAGCTCGCAGCAAACCAACCTAGTATGGGTGGCCCTGACTAGTATAGCTTTGCAGATCATGGCGATACGCAAACCCTTTCAGCACGTTATGGTATCCCAGCTCAAAAAGCATAGAAATATATATATATATATATATATATATATAAATATATATAACCATATATATATATATATATATATATATATATATTTATACATATATATATATATAAATATATATATATATATATATATATATAACGGAAGTAATCTTCCTTAGCACGAAGATAACTTAATATGCGGTATTCTACATAAGGAAAATTGAAAGATGTGTATATGTAGAAATGCTCTATGAAAGGTGTGATAGCCATTTGAGTTGTATGGGAAAGGAAGAGCATTGACATCCCTGAATGGGGTGTTCGACTTTTACTGATGAGACTACTGTGTAGAAGTATGGAGTAATTATTGTTATGGAAGATTACAGCGACTCCGTAGTTAAACCAGACTCAAATGACGTTAAGGTTTAAAGGCCGATCATGAATGGCAGAGGCAGGGAGCAGTGATATTTCCCTATCAAGCAGGACAATGTCCTAGAGACTCACCATGTATATATAATCAGCGCCCAAGCTCCCTCTCCACCCATGCTAGGACCAAGGTGGGCAAGACAATGGCGGCTGATGACTCAACATATAGACCTACAGTCTCCCCCAAAACCCCCATCCTTAGTTCAAAAGGATGGTGAGGTTGCAGCGACCAAAGGAACTAACGAGTTTGAGCAGGACTCGAACCCCTGTCTGGCAATCCCCAGGCAAGGACGTTACCAACAGCCCACCACAACCCTTAAGCATCAAACTAGCTACCAGTTACTTACCTACAATTACTGGGTCACAGCCAGGGTGGAGTAAGGTGTGACGAGCAGAGAGAGGGTTGTGAACTCAAAAGGCAGGATGCAATCAACCGAGTTGTTTATTAAGGAACACTCTCCTTTATATACAAAACGTCAAGGCAACAGGACATAACATGTTCGAGAGACAGACAATGTCACAGAGCAAAACCGGAAACATGATCATTCAGGTTCTTTTTAGTGCGAGGGAAGAGCGCAGATACAAGCATAATATATACAAAATGATTATGTACAATTGTGTGACACACGGTTGGTACATGGCTCCCCCTCTAAAAATGAAATACTGAACATGTTAAATAGGTGCCCTGAATCTGGAGAGGTAGTAGTAAAAACTGCGCCGATTAGCGGCAGTGAGTGGCTGTAGAAGTCGTTGGTTGGGGTGCGAGCGAGTGGTGGATGATGGTTGGCTGTGTTGCCGCTCCGGCTCGTCACGGGGTAGGCGAGTGTGTCCTACGGCATTCATAGGCGAGTGTGTCCTACGGCATTCATGGGCGTGTCCTACGGCATTCATAGGCCTACGGCGTTCATAGGCGTGTATGTCCTACGGCATTCATAGGCGTGTATGTCCTACAGCATTCACGTCAGCTTCGGTTGAAGTTGAATAGGTGTCCTCTTCGTCACAAGTGGAGGCGTTGATGGAGGTTTTGAAGGTCATGAAGTGGCTGTCCATAAGGGCACGAACTAGGTTCACCTCACGAGGAGAGCTGTCTGCGGCAGGTTGCAGGCGAGTGATACTGGTCATTTTCCCGAGGGTGAGCGAAGCCCTTTGGTCCCCCAACGGTTGTTGAGAGAGCTGAAAAGGCGTTGCTATACGGGCGGCTGGCGACGGCGAGTACTGCTGCAGAAGGTATGCGTTGACGGCGTCATAGTAACGGTGAGAGGTGGAGGGGGGGAGGCGGGAGGAGCGAGTCACTCCGGGGTCACCAATGTGACGAAGCAGGGAGAAGGTTGTGAACTCAAAGGCAGGATGCAATCAACTGAGTTATATTATTATAGAACACTCATTTATATACAAAACCTCAAGGCAACAGGCATTTTCATGTTCACAAGACAGACAATGTTACAGAGGAAAACCAGACATGAATTTTCATGTTCGTTTTAGTGCGAGGGAAGAGCGAAGATACAAGCATAATATATACAAAATGATTATGTACAATTGTGTGACACGGTTGGTACAAAGGCATATGGCTAACATCCTCGTCCCGAGTGAATGTTTAAAACCGTTATCTTGAAAATGTTATTGGAGTTACTCCCACTAAGAAGATACGGTGTAGGAGTCGTATTCTCGGATGTCTCAGGAAGTCTTCTTTACCCCGCCTGCGACCGTCTACAGTGGATTAACTACTAGATATACAATTCATTACTAAGGTCAAGCATCGAACCAGGGACCTTCTGCTTGATGAGGTGAACTGCCCTATTGACACAATGCCTTAATAGCCCCACACACACACACACACACACACACACATATATATATATATATACATATATATATATATATATATATATATATATATATATATATATGTGTGTGTGTGTGTGTGTGTGTGTGTGTGTGTGAAAATCGATCTTTAAATAGCGAATAAATTATCGACGTTTGCCAAAAAAAAAAAACCTCTGGTTTTGGTCCAGTTCTAGAGGAATTTTTATCTCCTTTCTGTTCCGGAAACTACACAGCTTACACTATAACCAACTACACCCTAAACAATAAGCTTTCACTGGACCATAAGCAGATCTACAGATAAGGAACCTCCAGAGCGTTATGAGAACACAAAAGAACCTCTCGTAATTACTTTGGGAACAAAAGACCTGATTCCCAAAATTACCTTTTTCATTTTTCAACCCCAAAAAGAGGAACAGAATGGCGCGATTTATATCATAATTGCCACCCCAAATTGGGGGATATTAAAATCATTTGATTTTACAAATATCTGTGTACGCACCTGCGTGAATATTCTATTCATTTTATTCCCAGTTATTAATACTATCATTTCTAGCTAAGCTATAACCTCACTTTGAAAAGCAGGATGCTATAAGCTTAAGAACTAACACCGAAATAGCCCATTAAGGAAAGGGAATAAGAAAATAGA
Source organism: Palaemon carinicauda (assembly GCF_036898095.1). Taxonomy (NCBI): domain Eukaryota; kingdom Metazoa; phylum Arthropoda; class Malacostraca; order Decapoda; family Palaemonidae; genus Palaemon; species Palaemon carinicauda. Next base: position 84,432,674 of record NC_090752.1, read on the forward strand.
TAGACTGTTGTGCCCGAGTGTACCCTCAAGGAAGAGAACTCTAACCAAAGACAATGGAAAAACATAATACACAGGCTATGGCACTACGCAAGACTAGAGAACAATGGTTTGATTTGGGACTGTAACTCTATCCCTTAGTCTTCCCGTTCGGTGAAAAATACTACTAATTTGTCTCTCTTTTAAGAAAGATATCATAATGATCTACTTATATATACAGGAGGATATCCAGTACTTTTTGTCTTCTCTAATGGTGAAATATCCTTGGCCTTTGTCTTCCAAATATAAGGAATCCTATCACATTGTCTTCTCAGTGCGAGAATATCTATCCTTCATCTTCTACCAAGTGCGGTATGTTAACTCTATTTCTATCCCTCTGGGTGGATATTTCATCCCACGATACATCAAATGACGTTATCCAATTAGGTCCCAAAATAGAAGCTTATATAACTCAAACGGATAATGTCTCTAATTTTTCAAGTTAAGAAAAAAATATCAAAAGAATAATGAGGTGAGAGGAATCTTCAACACTAACCTTGGTATTGAAGAAAGAGATATTTCCCTGCAGAGAAGAAACTAGACAAATATTTGCAAGAAATTTACAAGGTTATCAATGGAACTGAGAATTCCTAAAGCCCAGCTGCGTGATTCTCACCAAAGTCTTAATGCAGATCTTGATTCTCACAACCATAACTCGAGGAGAGTGTCTATACTAATACTATTATCATTATATCCGCCAACGAAGTTGGAAGGAGGTTATGTTTTACACCCTGTTTGTGTGTGTGTTTGTTTGAGAACAGCTTCCTGGCCCCAATTTTAATCGTAATGAAAACTTGCAGGAATTAACTGTTTGTAAAAACCCGGGAAATCATTATTTTGGAAGATCAAAGGTCAAGGTCACGGGCGAGCAAAACGTCCACATCTCGTAATCTGTCATAAGTTTCGACATCCTTGTTACAGAGACTTCAAACTTGGTTCATATTTTCGTGCATGAAAATCCACGCTGATTAATGCACGTTAAGGTTAAAGATCTAGGTCAAGGTCAAGCAAACGGTCGAAAAATTAGCTACTGCGGCAGAGGTCTGCACTCTAATGATTGCCCCTCTAGTTATTATTATCATTATTAATTGCTAAGCTACAACCCTGGTTGGAAAAGCAGCACGTAATAAGCCCAAGGGCTCAAACAGGGAGAAAAGCACAGCAAGTTCTTGCAACACTTTGCATGGACAAACGGCAAAAGTCTTGAATTGAAAAACTTTTACTAAAGACGTAAGTCACCAAGAACCAACTCCCCTGCAATTAAGGAGGCTGCCCCAACTTCCCTGCCAAAGCAATCACTTACACAGCAGACATTCCCAGATTGCACAGCATTTCCTGTTCATTGATCAAAGTACCATATAACTATATCTGAGCCAACATCAGCATTGACAAATTCAGATTTGTCATAAGAGGTAACAACACCACTCACTTCAATGCTTAATTACGTTGGGTCATAAATGCTAAAGGTTATGAAAAATGTGTGGATGATAAATCCAAAAGAATTTCCGAGAGAGAGAGAGAGAGAGAGAGAGAGAGAGAGAGAGAGAGAGAGAGAGAGAGAGAGAGATCCTGATGAAGTTCTTATAAGAACTGCATGATTTTCCTACTATAGTAAACAACACCTGTTTCTTAAAGGGGAAGACAATACATCTTATTATGTGAGTGTATATATATATATATATATATATATATATATATATATATATATATATATATATATATATATATATATACATACACACACACATATATATATATATATATATAGAGAGAGAGAGAGAGAGAGAGAGAGAGAGAGAGAGAGAGAGAGAGAGAGAGAGAGAGAGAGAGAGAGAGCCAGGTGAAGTTCTTATAAGAAATAAAGTTAGAGTTTGAGACAGTTTTGGAAGAAATAAATCTAAGGGTTTCGAGATGCAAAAAAAGTTTCTTTGAGATGACACGAGCAGAATCCAATAGTCGGCAAAAAGGAGATTAAACGGCGTTTCTTCATAATCCGCATTTTTTAAGGGGTTGGCATGATGAATTACACGAAGAATTTTTCTTCGCTCATTTTAACATGCATAGCAGGTTATAAATTAAAGGAAGGGAAGTATAAAGTGACAATGGAGTGGAATGAAAGAGGAATATGAAAATTACGATTATTTTACATGTGAAAATGGAGTTATTATATCGATGGAATCAGATATATTACATTGAAATGAAAAATCAATTGAAAGTTGAAAAGGCAAATTACTGATAGCATTGATACAGCTCTCGAAAAGAAAAGAAAAAATATCATGAAATGTGATCATTGAGGATAAGGGAATGATTACATTAATTGAATTAAGAATTAAAATACTTTCAACGAATGTTAATTTTGATGTACATTGATGTTGAGAAGATGATGAAGCAGCAACATCAATGGAGAAAATCATTTATATAATCTAAATCTATCATCATGGCATAGAAGCATCAGTGAAATGGCAAACCTGAATCATATGAAATATTAATTGAATTAAATATTAATTTTTTTTTTTCAACGAATGTTAATTATGGTGTACATTGATGTACAAAAATAAGATGATGGAACGGAAACATCAATGGAGGAAAATATTGATATAATCTAAATCTATTATAATGGAAAAGAAAAATTTATGGAATGACAAACTTGAATCATTTGAAAAAAAAAATAATATTTGGAATGAACCGCAATTGTAATGAGAGGAAGCTAATCTGATACTGAATTTAGCCCTTGTTCAAGTTGCAAGGAAATTAATACACTAATCTATCCTTCTCCATCATAAGGATCAATACAACACATTAATCTAGAACTTTTATCCCAGCTGTGACTAGACTGTGGAATGCTCTTCCTAATCTGATGGTTGAATCATTGGAACTTCAGAAATTGAAACTTGCTGCAACTTGAACTGGTTGACAAAAATGTTGTTTCATGATTTATATGTGACTGATCTATTTCACAGTTGTTATTGATATCAAATTATCATATAAATTTTTCCTAATAATTTCTCAAACATGGCATATTTGTTATTTCTCTATTTCGTTTCTGTGTTGGGCAGTTCTCCCCATTGAAGTCCTTAGGCTTGTAACATCCTTTTCCGACTAGGGTTGTAGCTTAGCTGATAATAATAATAATAATAATAATAATAATAATAATAATAATATTTCGCCTCATTAACGGAACGTTGCTAAATCATTTGCAAACATAATGCTTTAAGTCATTAGTTAAACTAAGCCAGTTTTCCCAAATCCTTTAATGTAAAATGACTTTCAGCATTCTAGCATTTCCATTAATGCTTCTAAGTGGACAGCAGTTCCACTGTTCTTGGTAATGTTAAATAAACTCTTAAATCAGAATTTTAGAGTTTTCTTCATCAAAATGCAAAATTATTTTTGGTCACCCCGATTTCTACGCTTTCATGAAATTTTCATCATTATGAATTTCAATATAAAATGAAAATAATGAAAACAATGTGGCATTGTGATATTCTTTAAAGATGGATAAAAAAAAACGATAGCCTTGAAGCCGAAATGAGAAAATAGATGGAGCAACTCTTCCAACAAAGTTTTAACACATTTGATAAAATCAGTTTCTTTTTATCTATTTGAATGTATAAATCATAATAATTTTGAATTAGATAATCCAACACACATCTAATTTCCCACCAAAAGTAGGACAGAAAAATGTGACAATTATTTAGTAAATGTGATAAAGAGAAATAAGTTAGAGAAATAAGAAGTAAAAAAGAGGTTACAATGAGAAAATGGATGAACTATGAAGTAGGGTGAAAGAAAAAGGAAGAAAAGAGACCTAAAGAGGAAGTTCCAAATTTGTTGATGACATCATTGCTTCAGCAGGAAGCTTTTGTGGTTATAGGAAGGCAAGAATGTCGACAAATAAAAACTTTAGTGAAGAAAAAAAGGATTATTTCAAGAGCAGATACATGAAAAAAGAAAACAAAATTAGGCCAGTCAGAGCATACGTTGGATAAGGCAATCAAGAATAAGGATAAAGTGAGAGGGAAAAGAAAGCAAATAAAAATAAAGGAGAATAGGTGAAGAGAAACATTGTGAAAAATAATTGGTATTTTATAGGAGAGTATATATAGAAAGGCTAAAAAGCAAATGGAGGTCCTGGGTCTATGGGGGCGAGTATTTATTTGCCGATTCATCATCTCCTTCTAGGCCTATTAACGCAAAGGGCCTCGGTTAGATTTCACCAGTCGTCTCTATCTTGAGCTTTTAAATAAAAAATTCTCCATTCATCATCTACTTCACTCTTCATAGTCCTCAGCCATGTAGGCCTGGGTCTTCCAACTCTTCTAGTGCCTTGTGGAACCCAGCAGAATGTTGGTGAACTAATCTCTCTTGGGGAGAGGGAAGGGAATGCCCAAACCATCTCCATCTACCCCTCATCATGATCTCATCTACACATGGCACTAAAGCAATCTCTCCTATAGTTTCCTTTCTAATCCTGTCCTGTCATTTAACTCCCAATTTCCTGATTACGAAACATAAAAACCAGGGTATGCTAAGGGAAGAGGGACTTGTAAGGGTCAGTGTATGGAACAGAATGCTTCTGGGAGCGATGGCTAAAAAATGTAATAAGGGGGACTGAGATGTTGAAAAATGGAAGAATAGCAGCTATTGGTATTAATAGTGAGGTGCTGCAGGGTGATGATGATAGTGTGATTGAGGGCTGACCAAAGTTTGTAAAGTATGTTTGGCTCTAGAAAACGCCCCCGACGAATAATGGAGGAATAACGTTTCCTGCATACAGGTAAATGTGAGAACTATAGGTGTATAACATTACATAGTAACCATGGATGTTGTATGGGACGACTTTTATTAAGAATGTGAAGTAGGTGCCAGGAACTGATAATGGATGAAATGTCTGAGATTAAACAAGGAGAAAGACGATGTGTGGATTAAGTGTTTAGTATGAGAGTAAATTAGATAATATACTAGAGATAGATCAATAAATATATACATATATATATATATATATATATATATATATATATATGTATGTATATATGTATATATATATATATATATATATATATATATATATATATATATATATATATATATATATATATGTCCCATATCAACGGATAATGAAACATCAGAACATGTTTTTTTTTTTTTTTACTTTATTACAAAAAGGTTCGTGAATACACTGTGTACAGCCGATACTCTCAGGTGAGTACCTTGTCAACTGATCGTTCAAATGGTACTGACTAACCCTCTGCAAGCAAAATGCAATCTTGCTCTATCAACATGCTGAATTGATAGATTTTGTGGAATTCACCCCTATGATGGAATATACTGTCAAACACATCACCTTATGATTCTAGGGTCATTAACCCTGACGTATAAAACACATATTTTGCATACAAGGATTAGCATATATATATATATATATATATATATATATATATATATATATATATTAGTAAATACAACGCATGCTGGCATGATATCTTTGAGTAAATATAAAATATGATGATATAATAAAAAAGAAATCATGTGATTCACAGGATTGATCCAAAAGAGGTAACAGAGTATACAAAAGAATTGCTAGAGACGAATTATCCGTGTAAGCCCAGATGGAAATGTCAGGAAAAAATTGTTAAAACATGTCTCCTTAATGCAAGTAAAGTACGGATGATGAATGCAAATGAAAGAAAAATGATGATGCTGTTGAGTAAAACTGCTTGTGTAGTATAAATGGCGTAAGACTAATTAATAGGACGAGAAATATGGTGTTGCACAGAATAATATATATATATATATATATATATATATATATATATATATATACATATATATATATATATATATATATATATATATATATATATAAAAGGGTGAAGTTACCATAGGTGAAATAATGGTACCCAAAAGATTGGATGGATAATGTGAAGGCAATAATGAACAGGAAAATTCTTGATATGCAACAAGGGCAAGAGTGTTTGCAAGATATGGTTAAACGGCGCAGTGTATGTAGGGGAGTTTGACTTGCTTCTGATGGGCCTTCTGTGCAGATGAAACAAGTGACTAATAGGGTGTTAGTTTTATTCCTCTGGGAGGTTCATTCACAATTCAGGAGTTAAAAAGGATGAATGTGAGATAAGTGACTTGTGTTGTTCTCCTCCTGATCTTCCCTGGGATAATATTGAAAAAAAAATATATGTTACATTCGATACATTTATATTTCCACATTAAGCTTTTTCCCAGATTTAGATGGCTTGATAAGGTGAATGATGATATGGAGAGAAAGGGTTTGGTGGAAGGGGATAGCTTTGATAGAAGGCATTAGAGAGGGTGCATCAAGCAACCGACCCCCTAATTTAGGGATAACGGTAGGAAAGAAGATAAAGCTGTTTCCCATATCATAGGGTACCAACAGGAAAAAAAAAAATAAAAAAAAAAAAAAACGAGCATTTACTGTTACATTCAACTTTGCTCATTCGTGGAGGTGGATAAATCCCCTCTCCCTCAAAATAAATTTACAACTCAAGTTCTTATCTCGAAAGTTAATTTTTAATTCTACTTTTTTACCTTACATCACTTCAATATCACCTGTTTGTTCTGTTCACTATGGCTTTCATCTTCGATCCTCAATTTTATCTAATCTGTCTTTGCAAAAATATCAATAGAGTCATCGTGGTTACCTCTGATGTTACAAAAGATGGTGACAATTATGATTTTTGTTGATACATTCGATGTTTAAATTTCTAACCATAGCAAAAGAAAAGCAAAAATAATAACAAAAAGAGGTCATGACTATATAGATAATCACTTAGCGTTACTATCATCATTACTATTATTAGAATTGTAAATTTGTTAGCTAACAATAAGCAAAAATTAAGAAAATTCCACTCTTTCCATTTAAAGATTCCCATAAAACACCACAAAATTCAGAGAAATCTTTTCCCAACGTTGCTTTAGAATAAACGAGACGAGATGCTGTCATCAACAGCGCTTTCCACTCACAGGAGCCGTTCCAGAGACTTGGCTGTTCGACCGGATTATTCACGGCATTTCTGGTCCTGTTCTCAGCAGCACTTATTTGTGAGGTGCGCGAGAAAATTGGAGCTGAAGTCTCATTTTCCGCGTCTTACACCGACATCATTTCAGCAGTCAAATAAACTCCCTATCCTGATAAAGAAATTATCATTCTGCTTTGACGTGTTAATGTTCTTGTTGCGCATAAATGAATAAAACGGAGACTTGTCTAAGTTTATCCTTGGAACTGTCACGCTCTACTGTGCTCATTGCGTGCGTCTGCTTTTACTTATATAATCAACGTTAGAGATGCCAGAAAACTCCAAATCAATCAATCTATCAACGTTGGATTTCTAACTTAGGAACTATAGCTTTTTAAACCTATATCAAAGTAACCAAAACATGAATGGCAATAAATTTCAATGTAAACCTCTTATAATTAATATAGTTTCTGGAATAATAACATAAATTCCTTTTTCAAAATAAGAGGTCAAATGACTTTTAGTAAGCAAATATAAAAGAAAACTAACGAGTGGTCAAATTGGTTAATCCACGAGTTACCAATTTCCGGACGTAACCGAGAGATTGGTTTATGACACCATCAATGGAAACCGCTCACCTAAATACCAGGAAGGATTGTATGATTCACGGACTGTCTGGGTTTTGTTAGAACCCAGCATTCTAAATGAGATTAGGATAGGATAAGCCGAAATATATTGTTTTCCTCGAGCAACACTGCTTATGTGCAGTTTTAAGGAAAAAAAAGAAAATTCGCAGTTTGGTTAATAATAATAATAATAATAATAATAATAATAATAATAATAATAATAATAATAATAATATTTCGGTAGTAGAAGCCTTTTAAGCAAGTTTAATTAAAAATGATAGCTACCTCAATGGGGGGTCTAAAAAAACAGATAATATTTTATAATTTTACAAGAATTTACTAAAATTAAACTTCTACGCATTACGCGAGGATGCCGAACTCGTTAATACTCACTGTTTCAACAGTTTATTTCTAGTAAATTCTAGTAAAATTATAGACTATTCTCTATGCATTTTGCTCTTCTCCCCCCCCCCCTAACGATGACCTACATAGCATAGTTTCTGGCGGTATGCAGTACTGATGAAAGAAGGATAATCCGACCTATTGTAAAGCTCAATTACGGGATAAATGCCACTGATGTAGCTATCATTTTTAATAATAATAATAATAATAATAATAATAGTAATAATAATGGTAATAAAAAAATAATAATAATAATACTAATACTACTACTACTACTACTAATAATAATAATGGTAATAAAAAAATAATAATACTAATACTACTACTACTAATAATAATAATTATAAAAATAACAATAACAATAGTGGTAATACTAATAATAATAATAATCATAATAATAATAATAATAATAAGAAGAAGAAGAAGAAGAAGAAGAAGAAGAAGAAAAAGAAAAAGAACAACAACAACAACAACAACAACGTTTGTTAGGGTTTCTAATAACCTTTTTTTTTTACATATCTCTTCGAAACAGTGATCGTAAATGAACAACGCTGAAAGAAAACTTCAACTCACGAGTAAACGAAAGAGATGGAAACCACTAGTAATAATGGAATGGATAAGGGGAGGGTCGTCCTAAATAAGAGAACACCATAATAACGGGAAGGGGAGATAACATGCATAGTCAGCTAATGGTGTGAACAATGTGTGTGTTTGGTATCTTCCGGGTTCGTGTACTTGCTTGTTCTAGGCTTTATCTGAAATAGATGGACATGTTTAATGCTATATATATATATATATATATATATATATATATATATATATATATATACATATATATATACACACATAAACATATATATATATAATATATATATATATATATATATATATATATTATACACATATATATCTATCTCTCTCTCTCTCTCTCTCTCTCTCTCTCTCTCTCTCTCTCTCTCTCTATATATATATATATATATATATATATATATATATATATATATATATATATATAGCATACATTATCTGTGATCAAGTTGTGGAATGATCTTCCTAATCGGGTGGCTGAATCGATAGAACTTCAAAAGTTCAAACTTGCAGCAAATGTTTTTATGTCAAAGTGGCCGAAATAAGTCTTTTATAGTTTATATATGAAATATCTATTACTGTTTTTAAAATATTCTATTTCAATTCTTCATCATTTCTCATATGGTTTATTTCTTTGTTTTCTTTCCTCATTAGGCTATTTTTCCTTGTTGGAGCCCTTGGGGTTTAGCTAGTAATAATAATAATAATAATAATAATAATAATAATAATAATAATAATAATAATAATAATAATAATAAAACTTCAAAGAAATTTACAGTGTCATATATTGACAATGCCGATCATCAGTTGTGCGTAAAACGCTTACTGACAATGCAACATTATCACCAGCCGTTGCTAGTTCATTGCAGGACAAAGGCCTCGGACATGTTTATGGTCTTACTATGCCAGTCTATAGCGGCCAATTTTCGTGGCTCGTCAATC
>NC_090752.1:84447259-84449759 GCF_036898095.1 Palaemon carinicauda
TATATATATATATTATATATATATATATATCATCATCATCATCTACGCCTATTGACGAAAAGGGCCTCGGATATATTTCGTCAGTCGTATTTATCTTGAGCTTTTAATTCAATATTTCTCTATTCATCATCTCCTACTTCGCGCTTCATAGTCCTCACCCATGTAGGCCTGGATCTTCCAACTCTTCAATTGCCTTGTTGACCCAAGCTAAACATTTGGTGAACTAATATTTCTTGGGAACTGCGAAGACCATCCCCAAACCATCTCTATCTACCCCTCATCAAGATCTCATTCACATGTGCACTCAAGTAATCTCTCTTGTAGTTTCATTTCTAATCCTGTCCTGCCAATTACCTCGAAATACAATTCTGAAGGATTTGTTCTCAAATCGAATCGATCAATTGGAGAGTGTTTCGTTGTCATACCATGACTCATGTCCATAGAGTAACACCGATCTCATTAAACTGATATATAGTCGGATTTTTACATGTAATTTCGGGCAATGGCTAGGTCAAGTAAAATTTGGAAATCAAATTGCCTGAAAAAAGATAATATATATATATATATATATATATATATATATATATATATATATATATACATATATATATATATATATATATATACATATATATATACATATACAATAATTTCAGAGACATAACACTTATGCCAGTACTCATGACTATATACAGTATGCTCATTCTAAAGAGACCAGAGAGAAAGACTGATGAAAAGCTGAGATGAACAAGCAAGATTTCGAAAAGGTGGAAGTTGTACTGATCAAATTTTCATTTTAAGAAATGTGGCATATCAATGTGTAGAATATAGAAATCTATTTTTGTTGGCATTTGTGGACTACCAGAAAGACTTTGATAGTGTGCACCGGCCAGTTTTATGGAGAGTCCTACATTATTATGTAGTTCCTCCTAAATATGTAAATTTGATTTAAGTATATTTATGAGCATAGCAAGTGCAAAGTTAATGTTACTGGAATCTTATCAAACGAATTTCCAGTGAACAGTGGAGTACTCCAAGGGAATGTATTGTTACCTATGCTGTTTATCCTCCCCGTGGATTTTGTAATAGAACAGTTGCGGACGGTTGAGAAGGGTTGGACAGGATAAGTAACAGGAAATTAGCAGACCTGGAGTATGCTGATGACGTTGTCCTTATTAGCAGTATACCAAAGGACTTGCAAAACCTGCTAACCAAAATGAATGAAATATCACATGAAGTTGGGCTCAGGATAAATAGAAGAAAGACAAAGATGAGGAGAATGGAATATGCAATGGGAGATGAAATTTTGGAAGGAGAAAGGATTGATGACGTGGAATCATTTAAAAATCTAAGAACTATGATCACTTATACAGGATCTTTAGGATTTGAGACTAATGAAAGATTGAAAAAAGCCAATCAGACTGTCTAGGTTAAGTAAAATTTGGAAATCAAATCGCCTGCAATTATACACAAAAATCAGGCAATATATCAATTTAGTGAGATTGGTGTTACCGTATGGACATAAGTCGTGGTATGACAATGAAACAATATCCAACAGATATTGTAGATTTGAGAACAAAGCCTTCGGAAGAATATTGGGAGTTAAATGGCAGGGCAGGATTAAAAATGAAACTATAATAGAGATTACCCGAATGTCTTATGTGAATGAGATCATGGTGAGTGATTGGTGAAGATAATATCAACAAACTTTCAACTGGTCTCCATAAGGCACTAGGAGAGTTGGAATATCCAGACCTACATGGCTGAGGACTATTAAACGTGAAGTATGAGATGATGAATGCAGACGCATTGTTTTAAAAGCTCTAGATAGAGACGACTGGTGAAATCTAACATAGGCCCTTTCGGTCAATAGGCGTAGAAGATGATGATGATGATGATGATAATGATGATGATGATGATGATGATGATGATATATATATATATATATATATATATATATATATATATATATATATATATATATGTATATATATATATGTATATATATATATATATGTATAAATATAAACATATATATATATATATATACAATATATATATATATATATATATATATATATATATATATATATATATATCGAAAGAGTGTGATTCTTAAAGCATAAAGTATAGGTTAGGGCAGAGTAGGCGTTAGAGCTGTTACAGGGAAAGAAGCGTTTTGTTTGAAAGTAATAGGGAACCGATGTCGGACACAGCCATCTTCTAACTTGTCTTTTCCAGTCAGTTTATTATTTGAATAGGAAAAGAACAGTTTATTATTAGAGTTGTAGTGGGGTTTCTTTCATCACGCTTTATGTATTTTTGCCATCAGAGTAGAAATCAACTGTGCGTTATGCTGAAAGCAGTCATCCCACACGAGGATATTTCCGAACAGTGTTCAACTAGGGTGACCGTTGCCATAGTAACTGACATCATGACTTCGGCACCCTATTCAATATTGATTCATCAGCATCATATTATTTTTGGCAATAATTCCAAA
>NC_090752.1:84454759-84457259 GCF_036898095.1 Palaemon carinicauda
CTACCCCCCCCCCCCCTCTCTCTCTCTCTCTCTCTCTCTCTCTCTCTCTCTCTCTCTCTCTCTCTCTCTCTCTCTTTCTAAGACACTCGTACGCCTGGTTCTCAAGATAATTGCTTTTCTCAAGGGAGGGGGGGGGGGGAAGGCTTCTCTTGAGACGCCAAAAGAGAATTTTTGACACAAAAGTTAAACGCCAAATAAGGAGCGGAATTACCCACGCGCGGACAGATCAAACTTAAACTAAATTGTTTCGGAATTTTTGATAGGCAGGGTAGCAAATGTGTGCAATCATATAATCTGGATATATATATATATATATATATATATATATATATATATATATATATATATATATATATATATATATATACATATATATATATATACATATATATATATATACATATATATATACATATATATATATATATATATATATATATGGATAATACATATCTATACTATTATTATTATTATTGTTGTTGTTAATATTTTTATTATTATTATTACTTGCAAAGCCACGACCCTAGTTGGGAAAGCAAGGTGATATAAACCCAAGGGCTCCAACAAGGAAAATATCCCAGTGAGGAAAGGAAATAAGGAAATAAATCAACTAACGGGAAGTAATTAACAATTATACAAAACAGTAACAATAAAATTAATTCATATATATATATATATATATATATATATATATATATATATATATATATATAAAAACACATATATACATATATGTATATATATTATTTGGAGAGAGAGAGAGAGAGAGAGGAGAGAGAGAGAGAGAGAGAGAGAGAGAGAGAGAGAGAGAGAGAGAGAGAGAGAGAGAACTAAATACGTTCCTTCTATCAACTGAATATATACAATTAGATTTCTCCTTTTTCAAATTATTGTTTAAAATACATAATCCAAACTGAGAGACACAAGAATGGTATACATTACTTATTTATATATATTTACTTATATATCTATTTATATATAAATATATATATATATATATATATATATATAAATTTCTACCTCATACTTGGGATCGAACGCTAGCCCCTTCTAATGAAAGGCCAGGTCGAAACCAACCATGCCACGAGAGCCCATAAAAGGGAATCTGAACCTGACACTAATCTAGCTGTCCGAGGATTTACCTGGTGAGACATCAGTCTCTTTACCAGCGAGTTTTACCAGATTTCCCCGGGCCACCACGTGACACAATTGGTAGTAATTCATTCAAATTACCCCTAATGAGTCAATATGGATAAATATCAACACAACATCGTGTTCAAATAGAAATAAATTTCTACCTCATACTTGGGATCGAACGCTAGCCCCTTCTAATGAAAGGCCAGGTCGAAACCAACCATGCCACGAGAGTCCATAAAAGGAAATCTGAACCTGACACTAATCTAGCTGTCCGAGGATTTACCTGGTGAGACATCAGTCTCTTTACCAGCGAGTTTTACCAGATTTCCCCGGGCCACCACGTGACACAATTGGTAGTAATTCATTCAAATTACCCCTAATGAGTCAATATGGATAAATATCAACACAACATCGTGTTCAAATAGAAATAAATTTCTACCTCATACTTGGGATCGAACGCTAGCCCCTTCTAATGAAAGGCCAGGTCGAAACCAACCATGCCACGAGAGCCCATAAAAGGAAATCTGAACCTGACACTAATCTAGCTGTCCGAGGATTTACCTGGTGAGACATCAGTCTCTTTACCAGCGAGTTTTACCAGATTTCCCCGGGCCACCACGTGACACAATTGGTAGTAATTCATTCAAATTACCCCTAATGAGTCAATATGGATAAATATCAACACAACATCGTGTTCAAATAGAAATAAATTTCTACCTCATACTTGGGATCGAACGCTAGCCCCTTCTAATGAAAGGCCAGGTCGAAACCAACCATGCCACGAGAGCCCATAAAAGGAAATCTGAACCTGACACTAATCTAGCTGTCCGAGGATTTACCTGGTGAGACATCAGTCTCTTTACCAGCGAGTTTTACCAGATTTCCCCGGGCCACCACGTGACACAATTGGTAGTAATTCATTCAAATTACCCCTAATGAGTCAATATGGATAAATATCAACACAACATCGTGTTCAAATAGAAATAAATTTCTACCTCATACTTGGGATCGAACGCTAGCCCCTTCTAATGAAAGGCCAGGTCGAAACCAACCATGCCACGAGAGCCCATAAAAGGAAATCTGAACCTGACACTAATCTAGCTGTCCGAGGATTTACCTGGTGAGACATCAGTCTCTTTACCAGCGAGTTTTACCAGATTTCCCCGGGCCACCACGTGACACAATTGGTAGTAATTCATTCAAATTACCCCTAATGAGTCAATATGGATAAATATCAACACAACATCGTGTTCAAATAGAAATAAATTTCTACCTCATACTTGGGATCGAACGCTAGCCCCTTCTAATGAAAGGCCAGGTCGAAACCAACCATGCCACGAGAGCCCATAAAAGGAAATCTGAA
>NC_090752.1:84462259-84497259 GCF_036898095.1 Palaemon carinicauda
CTTAAAATATTTTATTTTAATTGTTAATTTACTTATCTTATTTCCCTGTTTCCTTTCCTCACTGGCTATTTTCCCTGTTGGAGCCACTGGGCTTATAGCTTTCTGCTTTTTAAACTAGGGTTGTAGCTTACAAGTAATAATAATAATAATAATAATAATAAACGGCTAAAAAAAAATTGGATTAAGACCAAGAGAAGAAGGGAGAGAATTTCAAAGCATGAAAGCACACGGGAAGAATTCACTGAACCGTTTAAATAAAGGACTAAAAAATTCCCACAGAAAAAGAAAAGAGAACGACGAACTATAAAAGAAAAACTACCGAGTTTTAAGACTTCACACAATTCGCGAGAGTGAATTTGAAAATCCCATGAAATAAGAAATAAAATAAATAAAAAGTGGAAAAGGGCGACTACTCCATTCTATCCCGTCACGCTGTTTATGTGCTGCGAGTAAAAGCTTGCAAGAGAGCTCTCAAAGGAAGCCTTTGTGAGGTAACTTGCCTTTGAAGCGGCACTTCATGGAAGCGACACTTCATAGAGAAACTCAGATTCTACACTTTTTTTTCCCCTTTTTTTTGTGAATTAAATTTTGCATTCCGGATAAAACGTACAAAGGGAAAAAAAAGTCTTGCATTCGAAAAATCTTTTTTTCTTTTTTTAAGTTTTGTTAATAAAAGGTTTCTTTTCGATGCCCCCCCCCCCCAAAAAAAAAATACCTTTATAGTAGTACACTCAGTTTATTATTTGAATTTATTTCTTGCTGATATTACTTTTGAGACTATTAATTCGCATAAACTACGCATTTATATAATCATTATTACAAGCTAAAGTAAAACCCCAATTAGAAAAGCAGAATACTACAAGCCCAAGGGCTCCAACGAAGACAGCAACCCAGTCCGGAAAAGAAATGGAGAAGTAACGAATAAACTATTGATGTTAATTGATAATAAAATGATATCAAATATATTATGATCACCAAGATTATCCAAATGATACGAGCCAAGTCAACCTGTTCAACAAAAAAAGCATTTGCAACCAGTTTGAACTTCTAAAGTTCCACCGATTCAACCAGCAGATTAGGAAGACCATTCCACAATCTGGTCACAGCTGGAATAAAAACTTCTAGGATACAGTAAAGCACTGAGCCTTATGAAGGAGATAGCAAGACTGCATACTTAATTCCTAAGGGCAGGATTGGATGATCTGAATGCAAAGGCCGATCAGAATTATATAAGTCCTAAGCAACATGCATAAATGAATAACTGAACGGCGGTGCCAGAAATCAATATAAAGGCATAAGACTCTGTAAGAATCTAACGATTGTAATTAACAAACAACAACCATAAATTGCATTCAAAGAGGCTTCACCTGAAATGACTCCTCTCTCGAGGACGAACCGAAGATCAAGAGAGAACAGGAGGCAGGAGGCTTTATTTGTATAACTGGTAGTTTCTATTTTCTTAGAGAAATAGGATCTAAATGTTAATAGAAAAATATGAGAAACAGAAGTAATTAGACATATTATTCTATTTTATTTATCCAGAAGACTAAAATTACATTTTAAGAACATTAACAATATGTAATTTTAGTCTTCTGGAAGCGTTTTAAACGTTATAAATGCATTCTGAGATTAGAATAAACCTTTCTTATATAATATATAAAACACTTACAACCAGCAAGAGGAATATAAATAAAATAGAATCTTCTTCTTTTTGTTTTTTAAGTGTTTTATATATTATATATGAAAGATTTATTCTAATCTCAGAATGCATCTAAAACGTTTAAAACGCTTCCATTAGACTAAAATTACATCTTGTTAATGTTCTTAAAATATTTTGTTTTAAATTTTCATTACTTCTCATCTAGTTTATTTCCTTTTCTCACTTCGCTATTTTTTCCTGTTGGAGCTATTGAGCTTGCAGCATCCTGATTTTCCAACTAGGGTTGTAGCTAGCCAGTAGTAATAATAATAATAATAATAATAATAATAATAATAATAATAATGATATCAATAATAATATTATTACTATTTAATCTAATAAATGAAGGGTAGTCAAAACCTAGTTTGTCTTCATAAAAAGACGATTACTATGGAGAGCCATTTCCCAATTATTCAATTGAAACCAAGTGAATTTATTAGTCCACATAAAAGGACAACTAGTGAAGGTGATCAAAGAAAAGAGCGAATGACTAGAACCTTAAAATTTGATGGTTTACAAGAATAACTATAACAAAAGGGTTGAGGTGGCCGATGTGGTAACGTCCCTGACTGATGATCGCCAAACTGGGGTTCAAGTCCCGTTCAGACTCGCTAGTTCCTTTGGTCGCTGCAATCTCACCATCCTTGTGAGCTAAGAAGGGGGGTTTGGGGCCGCCTATAGGTCTATCTGCTGAGTCATCAGCACCCATTGCTTGGCCCTCCTTGGTCCTAGCTTGGGTGGAGAGGGGGCTTGGGCACTGATAATATGTATATATGGTCAGTATCTAGGGCATTGTCCTCCTAGGGCAATGTCAATGTCCCTTTCCTCTGCCCTTCATGACCGGCCTTTAAACCTTAAAAAGGAGGTGGAAAATTCCTAAATTGAAGTCCAGGTAATTCTTGGTCAAAATGATATTAACGATTAAATTTCGTTTACGAAACTGACTTAGTGAAGACCTACAATAGAGGAACACTACTTCACGGTTTACACCATTCAAAATGAAAATAAAATTTCAAAGGTCCAATCCTTTACTCTGTTCAATTCTGACACAATGGAAATAGAAACCTTTACTCGTCCATTTCATTTTTTGGGTCACCTTCATTTTTTTCCTTCCTTTGTGTCGACACCGAAGAAGAACAAGGATACGAAGAGAAAAAATCTTAAAAGGCCTTCTAAAAATAATTAGATTCTTAACCTAATCGTGAGAGTATAAAAAACACAAGATAATTACAAATACGGATAAAGACAGCGTTATCGTAAACCTGCTATAAAGCTTAGGGGGTGGCATCAGCTGCAGTGATTCAAAAGGAGTATGTACCCATTCATAAATATAAAAAATATGAACTCATATATAAAATTCGTTTGCAAAAGCAACATGTTTCATATAACTATAAATCAATCATATAATTAAGCATGTTTAGTCATTACTTTCCATGCATGTATTTATCTATTTATCATTTTAAAAATAGTTATCATTATTACTAAAAACAAGTAGTCATTGATATAAAAAAAAACCTATAAAGCAAAATTCAACAATGAAATGCTAATTCGGAAAAGATTATATTTAGGTAAAAATAAAGATAAGCAGGTAAAGACATATTTATATAAACAGTTTGAAATTAGTACAAAATCATGAACGAGTAATAGTTCAAGAATCAAGGCACAAAACTTTGGTGAAAAAAAAAAACGAAAAAAAAAAAACGAGCATGACTTCTAAATTTCAAAGCAAGTTTCTTAGTACTTCACTGATCTGTTATTGTTTCAATTTCTCTGAAAAATGTCTCTGTTACTTCACGCTTTTCCAAGAACTACGTTTCTCCATCAGTAGAGAATTTCGTGTAAAGGAATTTCCAATCGACGTGCATAAATCCCCTGTTCCTACCACGGAAATAATGATGTAAAAACTCCCTTAATCAAAGGTGGAATGTGAACGTGAAATAATTAGGAATATCGAGTAACTGCCAACAGCAATTCAGAACATGTCAACAAAGATATCAAATGGAATCGAAAAGGATAAGAAAATAGATAATCAATCCACCACTATTTTCTCGGGAAGAATCGTGATTAACGATATGAAAGAGTAAAATATTTTAGTCTTAATATATTGCGCATATCTACCTATACGAAATGACTTTCCGGTGCCATTTCAAATCAACAGATTCATTTAATCAATTTTGAATACAGCAAACAATAACAAAAACAGCCGTTTCTAGTCCCGTTTCTATCCACTGCAGGAGAAAGGCCTCAGAGATGTCAATTCATCTCTATTGGTTGGTAAGTTTTCATCACCAAGATTGGTGATGGTGGGAGATTTCTTCTGATTGCTCACAGCCAACCAACCAACTATAGGTGGCTTTGAATATTACAGCTTTTCTGATCATAGCGATACGCAGACCCTTTCACCGCATTTACCCTTCCTTTAAGCCAATTTTTGGTTGAGTAACCAACCTTTTCCATACAGGTATCTATTTTTCCCAATGAGTTTCTCTACTTTTCTATTCTAACCTTACTCCTTATCGCCTTTAAATGTAGTATCTAATTTAGAACAATTCTACTTAGTGCCATCAACATCTTAAATACCCAACACAAAGCTCTTCACCGAATGAAAAAAAATAGGCAGTAATTACTTCATAGAGTTAGAATTAGGATGTGGTTACTCCAGAAGATAAAACAAAATATTTTACTTTTATATTTTTTTTCACTTGGTATCCACCTCAAATATCTACTAGCTTAGTCTTCAGTGTTTACTCATTACTTAATAACCAAAATATTGTTTCTCTAAAGATTCCATGATTTTTTTTAATAAAAAGAATTACAGGCTACATCTTAATCGTTGTATGACATAAGTTGATATACCAAAATTAAGAAATTAATACTGTATAATCACGGCTTAAATTTTGCTCGCTAAATTGCCGTGGAGAAAATTGCTTTTGCTGAAATTTACTGGTAAAAAAAATTGCAAGCGAAAATTGCTGGTGGAGAAAAAGAATAATGAAAGACAAGATGGTAGACAAATGGAAGCCCCGTCCTCTTTTTAACAGTTAGAGAATGAACTAGATGGGCACAGTAGAGAACATGTCTTCGTCAAGCCAAGCTGTCCTATTTTGCTTTTAACTCCACTGCGTATTTGTACTTCGATGTATTTTCTTTAAAATCCAATATATTTGTCCCTGGGTCATACCTCATATGTCCACCTGGTTTCGTTTAAATTGGTACAGTATTTTTAGACTAATGTTGTTAACGAACACCATATAAACTAACAATATTTACTATTTACTTAACATTGTGATTATTTTCAAAATACTGCTTCGTACTTTTACTTTGACGTACTTTATCGAAAATGTTACAGATTCTTCATTGAGTCGAACCTAACATGACTATCAAGTTTGATCCAAATCGGTAAAGTAGCTTTTGTGTTAAGTTGCTCAAAAACAAACAAATGAATAAATAAAAAAGCAAACAGGAAAAGGCAATACTAATTTTCCTAAAACATTTACCAATTATAATTAGCCTCCATATACAACAGACTTATCTAACCTAATTTACACTACAGACAAATGGGGCTGCTTTACTTTTGAAGAAAATTAATCTCGATTTCCGCTGCATTAAATCTATTATATTGGAATAATAAATGAAATTAAACAACTCATTGTTACTTCCGAAAGCTGGTCAGAAACATCGACCCCACATAAAAGTGGGAAAAGATGCAGACAAAGAAGATTGTTACTTCCGAGTCGAATTATTGATAGACAATGGACTACATCACTTATTTAATGCACGAATTCTATATCCATTGGGATGTTCAATGTCTCCTAAAAATAAAAAAATGAAATAAACTTTCCAACCAATCTAGCAGCATTTTGGAAGATTCGGGAAATGCTACTTTCCCCCAAATTATACTTCTCCAGATAATCTAAGCGTTTCGTAAAGACAAGAATTTTCACAGCTCCCAATAAGGGTAAGACTACTGCTACTCTTTCAAAAATTCGAGAACAAAATCAAAAGTTCAAAACATGATAAAGAAGATGAAAAAAAATTCCCTATTCAAAACAGCTCTAGGATACTATATTCGTGGTAATTAACAGAAACTAATATATTCAGAATAATCTTTGGAAGATGAATCTTCTCGAAAGTGCGTTTGAGTGCGAGCGACATTTGCAAGTAAAAGAGAATATCTGAAGTAAAGCTTTGGGAAGAAGAGGAGCTCAGCTGTTATAATAATTATCCATTATTACATGTTTATTGATGTAGAATGATGGGATATAAACACACATGTCAACTGTCAACATGTGTATGTATGTATATATATATATATATATATATATATATATATATATATATATATATTATATATATATATATATATAATATATATATATATATATATATATATATATATATATATATATATACGTATACAAGCATACATACATTATACATACATATAAGCTATATATACGTGTATATATATACATATATATAAAGAGAGAGAGAGAGAGAGAGAGAGAGAGAGAGAGAGAGAGAGAGAGAGAGAGAGAGGGGGGGGGGGGGAGAGAACATGTGATTACGTATTCCTAGAATATAAAGTAATATGGAAGTATTTTCTTAGATAGAAAATAACATAAAACTAACATAAGTACAATGCGAAAGGTGATAATATATGGTGTATAAGATCATTAAAATACTGAGTGATAAATCATTCATGATGGAAACGGGATTTATTAGTATAATTTGGGGTAAAAGTAAGTTGTTGTGCCTCCAAGGAACTTCAATAGAAAACCTCAATATCTTTATGTATAAAATGTTTAGGAAAGTGATTCATGTTTGGTGATAGCAGTTTCGTTGGCATAATGAGGAGAATCTGAAGAATCTAGGGGAAATTATTTTAAGAATAAAATACTGAAGGTGAATATGAGTAAAAGTAATGTTATATAAGTGAATGAAAAGCAGTAGGATCTGGAAGAGAATGACGGAAAATAGATGTTGATTATAAGTGTTTTCAAATAAATTTAACAGATGATTGGTAAATGAGAAAGTAAGCAAACCCAAAAAATTTCGAACGAGGGAGCTGTCACAGCTTATGCAAAACTAGGGTACGCGACCCGTCTAAAATGATGGCTAAATATTTAGATAGATACGAACACACTTAATCCTTCTCTCCCCTGCCCCTTTCTTAACTATGGCCCATCTATCCAGGGTATAACTACTCCCTCCCACCTACACCATTCATACTTCTAAATTTCTGGATTCTCTCTACCTCGGGATGGAAGACCCAAGGGGGAATCAACTCTATGATAATAGCTTCTGGTCGGCCAGGGAATCAAACCTGCGCCCAAGAAACTGAGGTTCCAGTGACTTAATCACTAAACTACAAAGAAAAATAAAAGTTAATTACAATATGAAAGTATATATGAAAAACACGTATAAATGTGCCAATATATATATATATATGTATGTATATATATATATATATATATATATATATATATATATATATATATACACACATATATATATTTCAAATAAGCCATATATATTAATACATTAAAGTCTGGATTCTCTTACCGATCTCGGGATCAGAGCCCAAGGCGGAACCGCCCAAAGACTATAATATCGGACCGGCGGGGATTTGAACCCCGTTGTTCAAATCCCCGCCGGTCCGATATCATAGTCTTTGGGCGGTTCCGCCTTGGGCTCTGATCCCGAGGTCGTTAAGAGAATCCAGACTTTAATGTATTAATATATATGGCTTATTTGAAATATGAAAGAAACACGTTTAAATGTGCAAAAAATTTATCACATATATATATATATATATATGTGTATATATATATATATATATATATATATATATATATATAGAGAGAGAGAGAGAGAGAGAGAGAGAGAGAGAGAGAGAGAGAGAGACTCTTTATTATATTGGGGAGATGAGTTTAAAAAACAAAGCATTGTCTCCAAAGTTAATGTGTATATGAAAGATTGGTTTGTTAAGTGAACTCCCCTTTATGGCAGAAGACCCTTAGGCTACAACAAAATATATCTTTTCACAGATACCTCCAACCCCTTCTACGACATTCTCTCTTCCTTCCTCCCATCAGTTCTGAATCATACATTTTCGCCATTCCTTGTCACCCATTCTGTCCATTCACACTCTTTTTAAAGAGGTTGAGCCTTGATACATTCATTAAGTTTAGGAATCGTATCCCGGACCTAACTAATGAGATTCTTGTGCTCTACCACTGAGCAAAACGTATATGATCCAAACACATGCATGTATGTATGTATGTATGTATGCATGTATGTATGTATGTATGTATGCATGCATGTATGTATGTATGTTATGTATGTATGCATGTATGTATGTATGTATTAATAGAAAAACGCACCAAAAAGGAGTTAAAATTTTGCTTTTTTCCGGAAGTTCTATCTATCCTTTGAGGCCAAATTGTCCAATTATAACTTTATAACCAACGAAACTCTACAATGTTGAGGTCCCAAATACTGCTGTCTTAAAGATATGAGAGAGAGAGAGAGAGAGAGAGAGAGAGAGAGAGAGAGAGAGAGAGAGAGAGAGAGAGAGAGAGAGACGGGGTAAGTTGTAAATTGTCATGCAAGAGGAGAAAAAAGGATACAAAGTTTTCGGAGTTAATTCATTAAGAGAGGTGTTATCAGGCAAGGTAGCGTGACACAGACAAGTAAAGGCTAAAGACTTTTCCTAATTATCTTAAGCTTGTTGCTACAGTCTTGTAAATATCACAGGCTTAGTCAATTATCGTCTGTATTACATGCGTGTATTATTATTTGTACGTTAAAACGTTAAAGCTTTGGTAACTCAGCTGGTCCTAAGCATGATGAAGTAAATTTTAATTACAATTTCTATTACCAGTTATATATGGCGATAACGCATAATTTAAATAACACCAAAATCCAACACTGTTTACACGATTTCAAGCAAATCTCCTTAGCCAATCATCTCAAACTTATGGTGTTAATCCGATAATCCCTTCCTTCCGTTGGCTGACTGTATATAAAAATTGAATTATCTCACACTTTTTATCTCGTCTCTCTCTCTCATTTTCTTCCTCTTACGACGACACCCATGCAAAACAACAAAAGACATGATCATCCAAGACCACGGAAGGTATTTTGTTATAAACACCAGAAAATTTTTGCTGATCTATGGAGTGAGAGAAGTACTTGGTTGTTGACTGACTGTCATGTTTCGAAACCATAGTGGGGAGGGAGAGACAGAAATAGAGAAGCCACTGATCAGAATTTACATGGAATAGTAATCCCTTCAGCATTAATAACAATATTAAATTAATCAAAACCTATACGCAGGATTATTCACATCACCACGATACTCTCCTTTTCTCTGCTTCTAACACCTATACTACCTTTAAAATCTTTCCTATGTATTTCGGAAAATCGTCAGTTAAAACTACAAGGTTACGTACATCCCATTGCCTATACATACTCCTACCCCAGCCCCAGTCTGGGGTCCACTAAGGCCCAAACCCTTCTCAACCATCTCAAAAGTCACTTGGGAATCCCTCTACTCGGTGCGTCTTTGTTATGCTAATCATGGGACATCAACATAATGGTTTCATTAGCGCCTCTCTGCCTCTCCTTATCTCTTGGCCTCTTATCTCTCTCACTATGTTTCAACCGAATAAGTCTCTCGGGAGGCTTTGATTTAACACAAGTCATCTCCAGTTTCCCGTAAAAAATGTCTGTTATGCTATCACCTTTAATTAGCCTTCAATGGTTTTTTTTTTTTTTTTTTTTTTTTTTTTTTTTACACAATATCTTTTTGATGAAAAATATACAAGATTTGCTTTTATGTTTAAGACGTTCGCCTTAAATTAAGCTGTAGGCTACACAGCGTACTAAGCTAGTTATATTCATACAGTATATAAATACACACAAACATATACAAATAAAGTATGTATATGCATATATATATATATATATATACACATACATATATATATACATAAAAAACATACATTTGTGCATACCCATCATTTTCTTACAGAAGACATTTCCTTTCTCAAGGGAAGTCTCGATTTACTACAGGGGTGTAAGGTCAGGTATCTTTTCATTAAAAGTTTCCAGACTTTTAAAAGTCCTTTCTTTGAGAAAATTCCTTTGAGGCGATAACGGAAGACTTCACGTCCTTTCGTTTGTGAGGAAAGAAGATGGGAAAAAGTTTCCTGATGGACTTTACTAACAAAGTTCTATGTAGTTTTGTTGGTCTATAAAACGCGAGGATGCGTCCCTCGTTTTTCATTTCATTGGCGAGAACTTCTATAATAGAGACGGTTGGTTAACTTGAAGAGATTTGAGGTATGAGGTAAACCGGGAGTAATTGCATGTCACGTATGATAAAAAATCAGGATGCTATACTCCAAGTGCTCCAACAGGGAAAATAGCCGAGTGAGGAAAGGAAATAAGGAAACAGACATAGCGTACATGAGTGTACCCTAAAGCAAGAGTATTCTAACCCAGGACAGTGGTAGATCATGGTACAGAGGCTATAACATTACCCATGACTAGAGATCAAAGGTTTGATTTTAGAGTGTCCTAGAGAAGCTGATTATTATAGTTGAAGAGTCTGTCTTTTACCCTAACCAAGTGGAAAGTTGCCTCTGAATAGTTAGAGTGCAACAAGTCCCTTGAGTGAAGAAGTATTTTTGATCATAATAGTATTGTCTGGTGTATGAGGAAAGTGAAGAATGTTTAAGAATAGGCCAGACTATTCGGTATCTATCTAGGCATTGAAAAAATACTCCGTAACCAGAGAGGGACCCAATATAGTAGTATCTGGCAGTCAAAAATTCAATAACGTTCTAGCGGTTGTACCTCAACGGGTGGGTGGTACGTTGACCAACCTACAGTACTACAATCAAAATAATAATGGTAATATATAATCAATATTTACACATAATAAAATCTGAATTCATCGTATTTTTATGTGTGTAACAACGACAGTCTACAAGTTATTAAATACAAGCCAAGAATTTCTGACTTTTAGCCCGCCCTAACGTCACTCACAGCTGTCCAATTATAGGTATGCAAAATGAAAGTATAGTACATATTCCGAGCTTCAGGAAGGTACGTAAAGTTTCGATAATTTCTCATGATAAAATCATAAACGACAGCATGGATACACTAGATATCTTTATATGAAAACCGAGTTCTTCACAATAAAGCATAAACAAGTTCAAAACAATGTCCAGTATTTCTAAATGGCTTTTAAATATTCGCAAATCTTATTGAATAGTGAAAAAACCAATTCATCAGATTTGAAAGACATGTTAATCCTTCCCTTAACTTAAAATTAAGTCTGGCCACTTCAGTTAAATATGTTGTTATAAATCTATTTGGCTAAACCGAGTCAGATATCTAGAAGCGACAACCCAGTCACCCTAATGGGCTTGCAACTTCATCTCTTGTGAAAATAAGGGCAAAAACACGAAGGAACATTATCTTCAGGGCAATGTTTCATATTTGTGAATGATAAAATATATGACGTATGATAAAATATATAAAAATTTAAATTTTCTGTTCTTCGAAATGAAATATTATTAATATATTTGAGTGATTGAACAAGATAAAAGTGTAAATAAAAAAAATTGAAATACAATTGGAATTAATTTTCACTTGACATTTGAAATACAGATACCCAGCAGAATATTCAATTTAAAAGAGGTAATAAATATTTCTTCTATATTCTATACTGAGAGAGAGAGAGAGAGAGAGAGAGAGAGAGAGAGAGAGAGAGAGAGAGAGAGAGAGAGAGAGATCCTTTGCCTGAAAGCTGGAAAGTGAGCAAAAAAAGAAATGTAAATTTGACAGCCGGTTGTCTCCCATCCGGATATACACGGTATTTGAGTTCATCTCCATATCGGATTTGCGAAAAAAAAAAAAAATACATTTCTTGCTTCTTATCTTGAACTCGAGCGGATAAACATATGCGTTGTCGGATTATGTAAATTCTGGTCCAAATGAGATATCTTCTTGTCTTCCACGTTGAAATTTTGTCATTGGGTTTCAGCCTTTATTCAACGAGGCAATTGTTACCTACACCAACGAAGTTGGATGGAGGTTGTGTTTTACCCCTTGTTTGTGTGTGTGTGTGTGTGTGTGTGTGTTTGTTTGTGAATAGCTTCCTGACCACAATTTTAATCGTAGAGTAATGAAACTTGCTGGAATTAACTTATGTAAAAAGCTGGAATTTATTACATTTTGGAAGGTCAAGGTCAAAAGTCAAGGTCAAGGTCGAACAAATGAGCTGACGCGGAGGAGGTCTGCGCTCAACTGAGTGCCCCTCTAGTTATTGTTGTGATAATATATATGATCATTAGAACATTACCACAAATTTTTTCCGTTATAATTTAGTTTTCATCAACTTAATCCTAGCCTTTGTTTCATTATCAATTATAGCCTTACAGTATATGCAAAGTTTAATAAGAGTTAATTTTACTTGCACTGAAAATTAAGTAATGTAATCTAACATTATTTTCATAATCATTATTTTAATCAACGTTATCATTATATGTCCTTTAATAGATTCTTTATTTCATTCTCTGTTGGCCATAAATCCTTAAGGTTCCTCCTATTCATCTAATAATTGTTGTCTCTGTATGATACATTTGGTCATCCCTAAAGGGACCATAATAAAAAATTACAAGATATATGGGGAAAATGTTTCCACTTGAGGCAGTTGTAAGATTTAAGAGTTGAAAGTAGGGCAACTCTTGAATTATCTATGACATTAAGAGGAAAGGTTTAATAAATTCCGCTGATGCCGCCATAACTCTCAATAAAACTAATATAAAAGAGGGTCTTTTTCTCGCATCATCATCATCATTATTATCAATATTATCCTCATCGTTATTATTATTATTATTATTATTATTATTATTATTATTATTATTATTATTATTATTAGCTAAGCCAAAACCCTAGTTGCATGAGCAGGATGCTATAAGCCCAAGCGCTCCAACTGTGAAAAATAGCCCAATGAGGAGAGGAAATAAGGAAATAAATAAACTACAAGAAGTACCGAACAAATAAAATAACACATCTTAAGATCAGCAACATCAATAAAATAGATTTTTCATAAAGAGTATAAAAAACTTATGTCAGCCTATTCAACGTAAAAAAAGCTCGCCTTAAGAGAAGGCTAAAAAGTCTTAAGCTTTCAAAGTAAGAAAACACAAAATGGAAGACCCTGACAGTTCTCCAAAGTAACTTAGAAAAAAATATTATGATGATTTGACTTTCCATAATCTTGACGTAAGAGAATTTTACTAAGATGAGGCAAATAATGTCATTATTTGCGTATTATTAAAAGATGAAGTAATAATACGAATGTAAACAATATCCAGATATTTCAGCAAATAATTTTACTTCCTACATCAATGCCACAGGTTTCTAATGCGTCTAATTTCAATGTGATATAATTAACAAATTAATTATTTAGAGCAGCCTACCAAGTGTAATGTTTCCGGGTTTCATCCAGGCTTACCGTTTGGTTATAACAAAATGTTAATTTTGTTTTATGCCTATTAAAATGTCATCACCTGATTAAGTTCCTCTTTTTACATATTTCATCTAATTGAGAAATTTTGTACCTTCATTATACAAATGAACTCTTTATGAAAAGTGACATAATTCTGTAATAATAATTAACATGTTAATAACAATAATAATTAGCACCAGCATTTAGTTGCATAAACAGGCGCCATGTTGGTGACTGTGAAGTTTGGAAACCGATAAACAGATATTTTCCATATTGAGTTGAAACCGCCTTTTATTTTTGTGCTAAAATAAAGTTGCAATAACCGATACTCATTTCCCAGTTTTTAGGAAACGAATTTCCATCGTAGGAAATGCATATTCTTTCTTGTGATTCGTCTACTGACCTATTTTCCTTCGTAACTTTTATGTATTAATACAACAACAAATGCAGCCATTTCCAGTCCACTGTAGGACAAAGGCCTCAGAAATGTCGTTGGTCATGTCTGGGGTTTAGCTATTTCCATCACTTCGCTGGTGTGAATACGGACTGGTGAAGGTGGGAGACTTTAGTCTGCTCGCAAACAGCAAACCAACCTAGTATGGGTAGCCCTGACAAGTACAGGTTTGCTGATCATGGTGACACTCAAATCTTTCTCAACGTTAAGGTATACCCATTCAGATGATAATAATTCATTTAATGTTTTTTTGAATGATAATGAATGTAGAATGATCTCATTGTTAGATAGAACAGCATTCTTGGTTAATTTCGCTGTGGAAACGAAATATTTGGATGGAAAACCAGTAGTGAACGCAGCTTTCATAATTATCAACAACATATTTTTCATCATTATCATTATGTTTTTGTTGTTATTGCCGCTGCTAAGTATGACATCACAGTCAATTCTAACTACATCAATATCTCATTACTTAAACCCATTGCTTCAATGAATAGTCTAGAAATGCTGCTCTCACCTCCATTAATAAGACTCCCAGTACTAATGATTACTTCACAGACAACTCATTTGATATAACAGTTCCTACTGCTAAGGCTTCTATCATTTCCCCCTCCTTAAGAGCGAACCTTTGACTATCCAATAACACTTCCACACTGCAGACAGAACTAGTCACCATTTACAAAGCACTAGATCACTGACTCACCCTTCAACGCAACACAAAAATAAACAATGACTCCATGGGAGACCTATCAACCATTAGAAAGGAACACCTTCAAAGAAAACATCTTTCTAATGCCTTCAATAAAATATCTTGCTCACATTTACCAATTACAAAACACAAAGGTCACCCTAAACAGGATCCCAAATCATGCAAGATTTCAAGGAAACGAAGATGCAGATTTTCTCGTCAAAGCACTTGTGAATAGACACAATTATTATCAAACTTAACCCCGCCCCCTTTTTCAAGTCAAGAAACAGATGGATAATTTTTGCCGAAAACAACTACTTGTGCAGAACGACATGTAAACCTTGCTAGTTCCAGATCAGCCACATAGTATATAAAACATCAAAAATATTGAACTACACAACCTTCCAAAAGACACGTCCAAGAAATTAGCGGAAAATATCCACAGACTACATATATGCTGACAATGCTCCTCACAGCTCATAAATGTAATTCATGCTCCTAGCAGTTCATAAATACCGAGGACAGAAAATGCAAAATCTCACAGCTTCAACCTAATCTACTCGTTGAGCAATGCCTCTTTCATTAGCCAGAGACCAAAATTTTTACAAGACCTACCTCTTTCTGCTTATTGGGTGGAACTCAAAGTCTTGAGGAACATATAAATCCTTCCAGGCTTCCTGCACTCAAAGCCTCCTTTGCGGTAATTCTAACCTACTCTCATCTTACTAAAAAGAACACTATCCTACCCTTTCACTCCTTCCATTCCCAGTTCAGATAAACGCGGAATGACTTCTCTCTACCCAACCCAAGTCTCCAAATCTTCCACACTATACCCCTCCTTATAAACTGAAAGCATCTACTTAATTGTAGATGCCAGTCACGCTCCATCCTTCAGCACAAAAACTGGTATATTGAGAAACTATTTCAAGATTTTTGAGAATTGTATATCCTGAGGAAATGTTCTAATTCATATATTCTGCCCTGTTACAGTTACATCTAAAACCTGAAGCCAGATTCAAACAGCAGAAATTAAGGTATTAATAAAGGGTGTGACAAGACTAGATAGATTAAAAACGAAGACCTACGGCAGGAACCGGAAGTGGAAGATATTTCAAAACTTATTGAGAGGGGACAGTTGCGCTGGTACGGCCATGTGATAGGAATGGAAGATGTTAGGTACCCCAGAAAACATCTTGAATGGTAACCAGAGTGATCATGACCTGTTCGTAGGCCAACAATGAGATGGAAGGAAAATTTATATGCATCTCTGAGAAGAAGGGGCACTTCATTCCTGGGGGTTGAGAGGGTTGTACTATCTGAAGACAGGCAGCAGGGGAAAGAAATCCTTAGGCAGGATGACTGGCAAGTTAGTTTAGCTTACCTGACCTCTGGCAAGAAAGGTGAAAATGATGAACTTCAGAAGTTTGAAATCGGTGCATTTTTGTTCTGATGATGTTGATATAAACATCGTTTCATACATTACTATTTTATTTATCTGTTTACAAAGTATCTATTATCTTGACATAGTCTATTTTCTAATTATTTATTTTTTATAGTCGATTACTCATTTCTCACTTTCTCTACTGTTGGCGCCATTGGGATCATAGAATTTTAATTTTCTATGTAGGGTTGCAGTTTTGCTAATAATAATAATAATAATAATAATAATAATAATAATAATAATAATAATAATAAATCATTACCACGTGTCTTGGAGAAATCTTTCTTTTTCATAACATATACTGTATTACTCTTTTCATTCAAGTATATAATGTTCAGCTTCATTTCGAGCACACTTCTTACGCCAGAGAGAGAGAGAGAGAGAGAGAGAGAGAGAGAGAGAGAGAGAGAGAGAGAGAGAGAGAGAGAGAGAGAGCGAGCAGGAATTCTGCCTAATTTAAGTTAATGCTGAAGCTAATATAATATACATCGCAAGAAAAAATACTTTGCTATAAAAAAAATGCAAACCTGTCATATCAATATAGGTTAAGTAGTTTATCTATATGAATTAGAAAAACAGGAAAAGTAATAAACTTAATTTTATATCCATTCATTTTCACACTAAAAGTTCTGCTCATGTTTCTTGATTTCCTTAATATCATATTATATATGATATATTATACACATTATATATATATATATATATATATATATATATATATATATATATATATATATATATATATATATATACACACACATATATGTACAATCTATATATACCTCATACATACTTATATACAGTGTGAGAGAGAGAGAGAGAGAGAGAGAGAGAGAGAGAGAGAGAGAGAGAGAGAGAGAGAGAGAGAGGTCTAATGCTGCATATTCCAATGCAAAACCCAATATTGTAAAATTACATTAAAAAAAATTTCTATTTGAAAATTTACACAGTTCCGCTTTATCCAAAAAATAAGAGAGAGTTCTAGAGGAAAACAATGCAGTCATTTTTTTTCTGCCAAAAATTCGTGTTCACAGAGAGAACTTTAATGAAGAGAGAACATTTTATATACTTCCGCATATTTTCATATTTCATATTCAGATATCATGTATATTTTCATAGTCTTTCTCGGTATTTTGAAGCATTTATTTACTAGTGACAAGGATGAACATTATTTCTTTAATTTCCCTGCTTTTTTTTATTTACTCCTCATCAAAGTTTCAATTAAAAAGTTTACTCAATATGAAAGAAACCTGGCTCATATTTGAGAAGTATATATATATATATATATATATATATATATATATATATATATATATATAAACCAGCAAAGTGGTGTTAGTCAGGGCCACCTCTACTAGGTAGGTTTGTTGTGAACGATCAGACAAAAATATCGTACCATCAACAGCCCGCAGTGGCCAGCGTGGTGAGGAAACATGAATAAAGTGTGACGGGCCGAGAGAAGGTTGTAACTCAAAGACAGGTTGAAAGCAACTGAGTGAGTTTATTATCGAACACTCTCCTTTATATACAAAAGCTCAAGGCAATAGGAATTTTCATGTTCAAAATCAACACCGTTACCATTGAGAAAAACAGACATGTTTTTTCAGGTTCTTTTTAGTGCGAGGGGAGAGCGAAGATACAAGCACAAAATGAACTATGTACGATCGTGTGACACACGGTTGGTACATGGCTCCCCCTCTAAAAATGACATACTGTACATGTTAAATAGGGTGCCCTGAATCTGGAGTGGTAGTAGCAAAAACTGCACCGATTAGCGGCAGTGAGTGGCTGTAGAAGTCGTTGGTTGGGGCGCGAGCGAGTGGTGGATGATGAGTGGCTTTGTTGCCGCTCCGGCTCATCACGGGGTAGGCGGGTGTGGCCTACGGCATTCATAGGCGTGTGTGTCCTACGGCATTCATAGGCGTGTGTGTCCTACGGCATTCATAGGCGTGTGTTTCCTACGGCATTCATAGGCGTGTGTTTCCTACGGCATTCATAGGCGTGTGTGTCCTACGGCATTCACGTCAGCTTCGGTTGAAGGTGAATAGGTGTCCTCTTCGTCACGAGTGGAGGCGTTGATGGAGGTTTTAAAGGTCATGAAGTGGCTGTCCATAAGGGCGTCTGCTTTGGTCATCAAGTCCTTTATGGGTAAACTATCGACATCGGGTATGGCAGCGTGTACAGGTTCGGGTAAACAGATCACCCCAAGGGCATGAAGTAGGTTCACCTCACGAGGAGAGCCGTCTGCGGCAGGTTGCAGGCAAGTGATACTGGTCATTTTCCCGAGGGTGAGTGAAACCCTTTGGTCCCCCAACGGTTGTTGAGAGAGCTGAAAAAGCGTTGCTATACGGGCGGCTGGTGACGGCGAGTACTACTGCAGAAGGTATGCGTTGACGGCGTCACAGTAACGGTGAGAGGCGAGGGGGGGGGTGGAAGGCGGGAGGAGCGAGTCACTCCGGGGTCACCAATGTGACGTGGTAGGCGAAGGTTGTGACTCAAAGACAGGTTGAAAGCAACCGAGTGAGTTTATTATCGAACACTCTCCTTTATATACAAAAGCTTAAGGCAACAGGAATTTTCATGTTCAAAATCAACACCGTTACCATTGAGAAAAACAGACATGTTTTTTCAGGTTCTTTTTAGTGCGAGGGGAGAGCGAAGTTACAAGCACAAAATGAACTATGTACGATCGTGTGACACAAGGTTGGTACAAAAGTCATGTCTAAGACATTTGTCTTGCAATGGACTAGAAACGGCTGTATTTATTGTTGTTGTGTATATATATATATATATATATATATATATATATATATATATATATATACATATATATATATATATATATATATATATATATACACACACATATATATATATATATATATATATATATATGTGTGTGTGTGTATATATATATATATATATATATATATATATATATATATATATATATGATAGATAGATAGATAGGTAATCATCACAAAGATCTTTCTTTTTTTCGAAAAATTCAATTTGATGCATTGCGCCTTACTTGCAAGAGCATCGACTCTAAGGAAAAATTAAAACTTTTTTTTTTCTTAGAATTGTGAATTTAGAAATCCAAGAAATCACAGGTTAGAGACTAATTACTTAATATTGGTTTTTATAAATATACATACAGTAACATCCCCCAAACTACATGGAACTGACCTTTTGATAAAGTTTATTTTTTTTAGTTGTTGCTATTGTCAAACCAATTTTTAAAATAGAACATGAGACGGATGCTGAAATGCTTTGTTAAAGTGACTTTTAAAAATTATTTTCAAAATGATTGTAAAATATCCCTATATATCAAACAGAAATAAAGTAGAGCTGTTGTCATTTAATACAGTATTCTGATAAAAAAAAATATCACTTACAGAATTACACCTTTAATGTCAAATTATTTGTGTAAATCTGGACTTGTTGTTATATGTTTAATTTGTAAATTTACGGATTATTAAGTATAAGTTTTAAAAATGAGTCCAATAGTGTTTTACTAAACCGAGTGGAACTTTAATAAATCTTCAGTCCATACTTGCAGAAAAAATACCGTAATAAATCTTTTGCATTTCATTAGCTATACTATTATTTTTTGCAATTGTTTGCAATCCCAGCTTTCAGCGAAGATATTACAATATGGCAGATAAATGCTCATATTTTCCGTTCTCAAGTTGAAAATAAATCAAAGGGTACACATTGCCTTGATTAACCTTGTAACACAAAATATTATTTTTGTAGTAATGTGAATTAATATTCCTGAAAAATAAAATGAATGTGGGAAAAGCTTCGATATGAAAAAAAAGTAATTAACACCACAATAATGTCCAAAAATATAGTACTGTATAACCAAAACCAGATAAAACCCCAAAATAATATTATTATAAAGAAACAGAGAAATCTAAAAATACAATAAAACCCAAAGACTAATAAGACATTTAAAACCTATTATCATAATCATTAAGACAAAAAATGACATTAAAAAAATCTCTGGACATTGGAAATTAGTTTTAAAAATACCACTGCGAAACAACATATAAGAAAACTAAAACTGCCAAGACATCCCAAATTATAACGTTACCAAAACCATCAACTCAAAATATGTGTCCAAAGTCTCTTAAATATTAATATATGACCAAAGCAAATGAGACATCAAAAAAATAGGGCCGACGATACTGAGCCATCTAAAAACCATATGACCAACGTCACTAAGACACACAAACATATGACTAAATTCACTGATACATAAAAAATGACTAAAGTCACTAAGACTTCTGAAAAACATATGACCAAAGTCACTAAGACTTCCGAAAAACATATGACCAAAGTCACTAAGACTTCCAAAAACATTTTGTCATAAAGACAAAAAATATATAGCCAGACCAAAGTCACAAAGACATCTAAAACTTATAGCCAGACCAAAGTCACTAAGATATAAAAAACATATAGCCAGACCAAAGTCACAAAGTCGTCTAAAAGATATAACCAAAGTCACTAAGACATCCAAAAAACATGTAACCAAAGCCACGGACATCTAAAATACATATGACCCAAGTCACTCATACAATCACCAAATATATAATTGCCAAAATGGCCGAGATCTTTCAACCTTATGCAATAAAGGTCGTCTGTCCATCCCACAGCCTCCCTTCAAAACGGATATGGTTCTTTGCCCTTTTCATCACCGTCACGGGTGTCAAGGTGTTATCATATGTAACGTTATCGATTCCCTTGAACATTTGTGACGTTATATCTACTAACTGGACGTTAAATCATTTCCTTATCTGTTTGTCCTTTATCTGTCTTTTATTTCCATTTTCTCACTCTCCGAATATTTCGTTTTGAGACATCCAAAAGGTGATAATTTTTCCAAAAGGTGATAATTTTTCCAGAAGTTGGTTAACATCGTTAAAAAGAGTGAAAGTTTGTTGTAAATGGAGTAGCGTTATAACCCAGTTATTCCATAATTGATATCATATAGCTTGTTGCTCGACTTTAATTTAAGGTAACAAAAAACTCATCACTATTTGGTCATATAAATCATCACACACACCGATACGAGCACACAATCATTCTTACACGCATTATATATATATATATATATATATATATATATATATATATATATATATATATATATATATATATATATATATAAATATATATATATATATATATATATATATATACTCAGTACTGTATATGAGCACATACATATATATTTATACATATACATACATGTGTGCGGGTGGGTGTGTTTGTGTTGGTTTGCAGATGTTAGATGTTCTAAGCAAACCTAAGAGACAAGACATGAGAGAGATTTGTTGACTGACACTCTGGGTCAAGGCCAGTTAGATATATTAACCAGGCCGCTGATGCAATCCTAAAGGCGGTATCCCACGAACATGATCTCTTGCAATGAAGAGGAAGACGACTCTGCAATGCTGTTTTCGACTTTGCCAGGGGAAACTTGGACGAAGATCGAGAGGTCGAGAGATTGTCCGTGCAAATTAAAATTAATGTAATCAAAATGTTTAACAAGTGCAGTAGTTTGGTGAAAGGTAAATTGTTATAAAGACGGAAATATAAACCACCACGTTTGGAAAGAAAACAGATGTTGAAAAAAAAAATCAGGACAAAACTAAATGACAGGAGCTTTGGTGACCGTTTTCTACCAATAATAGTGGTTTAGTGCAAGCAGCACTAGTGAAAAAAAAAATTGCTAAAAGCTATTGTAAAGTGAAAATTGACATTAATGAGTTGAAAATACAAATATATGAGATAACCCCCCCCCCCCCCTTTGAAGAGCCTGATACATGAGGAATCAATTTATCCCACACAAAAATTTAAGGGAAGGAATTGGATACACATTAAGAGGATATTCTTTCCAAAGACCAAAATAAAATTTTCTGGAGAGCTTCCCATGAGACAGCTCTAGACAACCCCTTTCAGCCACTTGTCTGAACAGTTACTTTAGAATCAATGTATTCTAAATCACGTTTCTACCAGCTCACGTCAGGGCCCACCTAATCGGTACCAGTGAACTACACAGGTTAATCTTAATCAACTTTTATGAAGAAGAAAGAGAGAGGTTAGATATAAAGAAGTGAAAACCTGCTAACTTATTAACTCTGAATGGTAACTGAGGAATGAACGAGTTTTGTAATAAGTATTTGAATTGATAAAAAAAAAATTCTAATCCTTTAGGTAAAGCAAGAACATTCTTTTTCCATATATCCCTCTCAACATTATACATAAAGCGAAAAGTTCTATTAACTAAACTGCACCCAAGAACCACATAACTAAAATGCTTAGCACGATTATATATTCAGAGTCAACAGCAAATTCCAAAATTGTATTCTACATCCTCTCCCATTGGCCCCTTCCAAATTTCATTCTTGGAAGAGAAATTTTCTCATTCCGAGTGCCCTCAATTTACTGTGCTGATGTCTGCCTGGGGAAATTAAATATTAGACGTAAGAAAGAGATTTCACGAAGCGTTGTTCTATATACTTTTTTTGTGTGAATATATGCATACATATATGCATACATACACACACACACACACACACACACATATATATATATATATATGTATATATATATATATATATATATATATATATATATATATATATATATATATATATATATCATCATCATCATCATCATCTCCTCCTACGCCTATTGACGCAAAGGACCTCGGTTAGATTACGCCAGTCATCTCTATCTTGAGCTTTGAATTCATCATCTCCTAGTTCGTGCTTCACAGTCCTCAGCCATGTAAGCCTGGGTCTTCCAACTCTTCTAGTCCCTTGTGGAACCCAGCTGAACGTTTGGTTAACTAATCTCTTTTGGGGGGTGCGAAGAGCAGGCCCAAATCATCTCCATCTATCCGTCATCATGATCTCATACACATATGGCACTCGAGTAATCTCTCTTATAGTTTCATTTTTAATCCTGTCCTGCCATTTAACTCCCAATATCCTTCATAATTTGTATCCCATATATATCTTTGCAGCATTAAGTCATTTCCTCTGACAGGGAGAGGATCCAGGGTAAAAAACGTCCCTGTCACATTCACCCGTTAACTATTGAATCGTGGATGATACTTGAACCGAATTAGTTCTTACATAAATATATATGATCTTATAAAATGTAGAAGCTTAACTATTTTACTTTAGGTTACCTGTCTTATCCTCTACCAAACTTCAATAGGGTCAGCAGTTTATGTTTGCAAGCCTCACGGAATTAGGAAAATTAATAACAGTGCGACAATGCCAGAGATTAATATCTAGATGAGGAATACGAAATTTGATAGACCGCAAGTTCTTGTCCAACAAATTAAGATAAGATTCAGCAGCTGATGACCAGACGGGATAACTATCTCGAAATAAGACAGAATAAACAAAAAAAACAAAAAAACTAATTTTTTCAGTCTACATTTATCACCAAAATTCTTAAAAAGACTTTCTCAATAAGACAATATTGTGTGCAATTGAAGAAGAAACAGATCGAATGTGTTTCTCAAAAGTAGATTCGCAACTAAGAATCATAAATTTTTTTTAAAGGACCTGCTTACAATCATACTTTGAATTTTGTTAGGGTTCAACTTCATGCCCCATAATTTGCACCATGCACTAATTTTAGCTAGAGTTCTATTAAGGGATTTAGCAACCCAAGATCTAAATTCCTAAGATGAAACTGATGCAAAGAGAGTAGCATCATTTCCATATGCAAAGTGTTTGTTTTCTATCGATAAATTCGTATACTGCTAACTAAATGAAATTGGCGAGGCAGAATTCTCCAGATAAATGTATTGATAGTCACAAGAACACCAAGTTTGTATTGTTCTCTACAGCGCTTTGTATAATTACATTCCAATTGCAAATACTAAAGACAATAATATATTTACTAGGCATTATCACTACTGACAGGTACTCAAGGAATGTGGTTACATTATAACTGTTAACCTGTTCACTGTACGATTTGTTGGGACAAATAAAAAGGGTTACAGGTACATCTTTTTTCATTGTCTAGTGTACGGAACACACATACACAAACACACACACATATATATATATACATATATATAATATAATATAATATATATATATATATATATATATATATATATATATATACATACATACGATATATCATAAACGGCATATATTCATACACAAAATTTTGATAATTAATAGACTCATTATACCAAAAGTACTTTTTGTACAAAATATAAAATATGCTAGTCGCATTATCAGGCCCCCCGTATATATATATATATATATATATATATATATATATATATATATATATATACTGTATGCATATACACTGTATGTGCGCGCATATGTATATCGCGTATCCTAACACCACACCACATGAATAATGACCCTGGCTATCCCTTACGTTATGCAATCGCAGCGAAGAAGAGATGTGAAATACACAACGGAGGAAATACGGAGGCCACAAAAGGAAATGAAACTCCAGCCGGAAGTCGAGTCGTAACGTGGACCGACCGGAAATTCCTTCATATATTACTGGGGGGGGGGGGGGGGAGTAAGGCGATGATTTCTAGTGAAATGTGGAAATTATCATCATTATCACTATTCCGTGTTCCTTTGCTTTTACTTGATGATACATCACATTACGGGAGTGTCGCATTCTGTAGATAGTGTACTAGTTTCCACGACCCGTCATGTGTGACCGCTAAATATTTAGATAGATCGACAAACACACACATGCAGCTCCCTTCTCACCAGGGCATGACTACTCCGTCTCCACCTACCCGGGGAACGGAGAGACCTGGGCGTGACCAGAAATAATATATATATATATATATATATATATATATATATATATATATATATATATATATATATATATATATACATATACATATACACACATATATATATATATATATATATATATATATATATATATATATATATATATCTATCTATATCTATATCTATATCTATATACATATATATATATATATATATATATATATATATATATATATATATATATCACATGCAGCGCCCTTCTCACCAGGGTATGGCTACGTCGTCTCCACCTACCCAGGGAACGGGGAGACCTGGGCGTAAAAAGAAATATATATATATATATATATATATATATATATATATATATATATATATATAATTTCCTCTTTAAGTATATAGGGGAGATTATAATTATTTCAATAAATATAAACATAGATTGAATAGATAGTGAAAAGATGATTAAAGTAATTTGAAAATAACGATTCTAACTCTTAAAACTCGAAAATAAAATGAATTACGTACGGGAAAAAACTAACATAGCCTTATATGTAATTACCACAAACAAATTACAAAATCAAACTTCGCAGGGAAACAGACATGGAGAAATGATACGTGAGGAATATGTGAAAACAAACGTTTTTATATAGAAATTAACCTTGACCAACTTTTTAATATATCTACAAAACACATAGGTTTCGCTATTTTTTCTACATCTTATACTGGATATTTTCTCTTCTTCCACAATGAGATACTCGGCGATTTTCATTCCCTCCCGAGAGAAATATTTGGGGAATTTAATCCGTCCTGAGATAATTATGGAATTGAATTCTCCGTTTTTGTATGACTGCGCCACTATCAAAGCTTTTAAAAAGGTAGTCGACATTTTCCCACAGGAGATTCTGCAGGACTCACACATTGGCATTACATACATATTTTCCTTCTTTCGAAAATAATTTTTGAGGATTTTGCTACCGTCATGTGTGAATTACTTGTCCGTTTTCAATATTTCCAGGGATAATAAACTTTCGATTTGCATTCTTTCCTGAAAAATCAATTGCTATTTTTACATAATCTTAGGAGGCAATTAATGGGACGTATTTATTCTTTTCGAGAGAATTAAATAAAGCCAACTTCATTCCTCCCTGGGATAATTAATTGGGAAATTTCAATCTTTCCCGAGAAAATAGCTTGGCCCTTTTCAGTTCTTCCGAAAAAAAAAAAAAAAAAAAAAAAAACACACGCACGCACACACACTACTACTTCAATTCCTGGTGCTCTTAAATTCCTCCATCTCCTCTGCCTCAAACTCTCCATCTTTTCACAAAAAACAAACGCTAACGTTTTTCGTTTTTCCCTTCTTTTTTTTTTTACATTTATTGTAACATCATTGAGTAAAACTGAAGTAAATCCTGCACCCAAACTCCTTTCCCCGGGATGTTTACCCTCTCTCTATCAATCCATCATAATAAATCTCTCATTTGCCCACCTCACACAGAAAATAGTTACCAATATAAAAGTCTTTTATGCTATTACGGTGCCAAGGCATGAAATATTGGTCTTCATATAAACGGCAATTTCACAAAAAGAAACAATCAATTGAAAGCAAACGAGTAATGAACTAATGGAAAAATATTAAATACATTATAACAGGGAAGGAAGAGAGAATAATAATCGCGAGCTGGATTTCTTGTCGTCTATCGATGGCTATTTTCCAGTTCATTGCCGAAATTAAGTGGCCTAAATCTTTTTATGCTCACATGCCGTGAAATTGGCAGCTGGGAAGTAGGGTGCAGGATCCAGCCAGCGTATTTAGTTCAAAACTTCTCAATGGTTCTTGAGATAGACAGACTTTCATTTAGAAGCATAAATATTTTAGCTATTTGGAATGTACATTATCATATTTGTCTCTTATCTGTAAGTCTTTGGAGATAAGCCTCACTAACCCTTACCTGTTTCTAGTCAGTTTGAGACCTACCATAGTCAGCTAACTACTTGGTACGCAATTGTAGAATCAGGTCAACGCAGATATGTGAAATAATAGAACATACATAACGTGATCTTAACATATTTCACTGGTGTTGTAGTTATCATGATTAACAGACTATACACACACACAACACATACACGCTATATATATATATACAGTATATATATATATATATATATATATATATATATATATATATATAACAACAACAACGACAACAAATGCAACCGTTTTTAGTCGACTGCAGGACAAAGGCCACAGATATGTCTTTATTCCTGTCTGGGATTTGACCAGTTTTCCTCACCACGTTGGCTAGT
Organism: Palaemon carinicauda; assembly: GCF_036898095.1. Classification (NCBI taxonomy): domain Eukaryota; kingdom Metazoa; phylum Arthropoda; class Malacostraca; order Decapoda; family Palaemonidae; genus Palaemon; species Palaemon carinicauda. The sequence continues at coordinate 84,489,189 of NC_090752.1, forward strand.
GCAGATTAGTGATAATGGGAGACTTTGTCTGATCGCTCACAGCAACACAAAGCATTTCTGACTAGAAATGCTTTGGTGACCACGGCAATACACAAACCACTTCACCATGTTAAGGTATCCCCACTCAGGACGGAAATATATACATACAAATACACATGTATACAGTATGTAATATATATATATATATATATATATATATATATATATATATATATATATATATATATGTGTGTGTATATATATATATGAAATATATATTATATATATATGAAATATATAAAATATATATAGAAAAGGATATATATATATACATATATATATATATATATATATATATATATATATATATATATATATACAGAAAATGTATATAGAAAGGAATATATATATATATATATATATATATACATATATATATATATATGTATATATATATATATATATGTATAAATATGTGTGTATATATACTCTATGTATATATATATATATAAATATATATATATATATAAATATATATATATATATATATATATATATATATATATACACAATATATGTGTGTGTGTAGATATACACACACACGCATATATATATATATAATATATATAGAAAGGGATATATATATATATATATATATATATAATATATATATATAGAAAATGTATAAAGAAAGAAATATATATATATATGTGTGTGTATATATATACTGTATGTATATGTATATATATATATAAATATATATAAATATATATATATATATATATATATATAAATATATATATATATATATATATATATATATATATATATAATATGTGTGTATAGATACACACACACGCATATTACAAATCGCAAGATACTTCTGTAAACAAGAAAAGAAAAAAAAGGACGAAACCCAAAATTGATAGAGAAGATATATGCAGACACACCCATGTGAATGGGAGAAGGAAATGGGGTAGGGAATGAGGAGACGAGGAGGGAAATGAGCATTTCAGCGTTGATGCTGGGCTTCTGGCCACCATTTACATTTTATTGACTAATTCATCACCCACACAGAGAGAGAGAGAGAGAGAGAGAGAGAGAGAGAGAGAGAGAGAGAGAGAGAGAGAGAGGGGGGGGGGCAGGGGGTTACTGAAAGTTTTGGGCGATGGTGTCACAAAACCAGAAGCATAGACAATTAGGGAGATAGTTGAAAAAACCCATCAGAGATAAGGAAATGATATAGGAATGAAAAGAGAGAAAAGATAATGTGCAGATTTAGATCGGGGGATACTTGAAAAACCGTCAGAAATAAGGAAAGGTGGGGAAATAAAAAACACAGAGGACATACAGCCAACTGGACAGAGAGACTAATAGCAAACTGTCACAGATACGAATAGAAGAACTTTAAAATATAGAATAGACTCAAATAATTAGACTGCAAAAACGGGTGAAATATTATCTGAGAGTTAATTAGAGAAGAAGAGAGAGAGGAAACACATGGACAATTAGGCAGTAAGACAGTAAAATATTTTCAGAGAGTAGGATAGAGGAACGAGAAGACAAAATTAAGTACTGTATTGGACAGAGAAATAGGCTACTAGACAGAGAAAAAAATACATGGCTATCAGAGATCAGGTTAGAGAAACGAGACAACATAGTAGGGAAGGTCAAGAGAAATGAAATAATACCAAGAGAAAGGGTGTCAGAGAAAAGGCGGGTGGCCAGAAGGATTTAAGCTAGATAATGACAGGGACAGATAAAGACAGGGACAAGCAGGCAGATTAACAGAATGGCAAGAGCCATTAGAAATGGAAAGGAAGACACCTAGATGAAGACAAGAACAAATGTAACTAAACTGATAAAGAATATGCCCATGAGAGTAGAAAAGAGAAATTAAAAATGAAGACAGCAAGAGAGAGAGAGAGAGAGAGAGAGAGAGAGAGAGAGAGAGAGAGAGAGAGAGAGAGAGAGAGAGAGAGAGAGAGAGAGAGAGAAAACTGGCATTACAATTAGAAGGGGGAGAATACATGAATAAAAAATGTGATGCAAAACATAATGGAAAAAAGGCCACAAAGTAAAAGAGAGAAAAGCTTGACTCAAAATGCAATAGAAGACAGGAGGGTAAAAGCAACGCAAAACTGGTATAAAAAACACTTGAGGGAAAAGTTACAAAATGCAAGATAAAAAAAATATATCAAAACTTTAACGCAAGAAAAAAGTCATGAAAAATGTAAAGGAAAACATGAGGATAGAAAACCATCGAATTGTAAAAGAATCCTAATAAAAAAATAAAAGTGGGAATAAGGGGTAAAATAATAAAGGGTAAAAAGATGTTGTTAAATGCACGAAAGGTAATTTGGGATATAAATCAAAGAAAAGAGACGTAAAACGAAACAAAAATGTACAGCACAAAAAAAATTGACGATCATGAAAAAAATTAACTTTATCAAACCAATTAAAAGTAAAATGCAAGACCAAAGTAGATAAGTGTAACATAAAATTCACAAAGAAGGAAGTGTACACGAATAAAAAAGTAACAAACACTAAAATTGTTAAAGCAAATAAAACAAAATTTCAAAACAGAAATCGACGCCAATGACTTTCGATGTCAATCAATCAATCAATCAAAACTGAAAAAATAAGACAACACAGAAGAAGAAAATGTAACAAACAGAAAAGAATAATTAAGAAGCGAGACAAAGATAAACGCGGACATCATCAGAGAGGAATAAAAGTAGTTAATACTTGGTAAGCGATGGAAAATATATATCCCTCATTACTACATTAATTTCACGCCCGGGAGCTCTTCATTATTACAGTTTCTTGTAAACAATAACAAAAGGATTAGCTTGAGTCTTAACTCAAGAAAGATTAAACAAAAAAATCTTTGTCGACACAGTAAGCTGACTTTTCTTCTCGTTTTCTTCATATAAATTCGCCATCTGACATAATTTCTATTCAATCTCTTCCAATTCTTTCAACTTTTCGTCCTGTTATCTTTCATTCCATGTTGATTATTCTTAATCCTTCCTTTGTTTCTTCTGGGTATCTTCAATTTCTCTCTCTCTCTCTCTCTCTCTCTCTCTCTCTCTCTCTCTCTCTCTCTCTCTCTCTCTCTCTCTCTCTCTCTCTCTCGCTTTTTAATTGTTAAATAAAATTTCTAAAGTTCACACTCTTTTAAGACTTTTCATCAACCTAACAAAACAATATCAAGGTCAACTAAATATTGCACACAAATTAATTACAAATAGAAATAAGATCAGAAATTAACCATAACATCTTTAACAAATTATTTTCAATTTAATACGTTAGAAATAAGAACGGACATAGATGATGTTCATAGTTTTGATAGAATAAAGAGATAGTCGAAAGCATAAAAAATGTATGACTGGTCTACATTCAGATTTATGTGGTCATATATTTTTGTTTGACGGATCACACACACATACACACACACACATATATATATATATATATATATATATATATATATATATATATATATATATATATATATATATATATCATCTGTTACTAGTCCCTTGCAGAACAAAGGCTTCACACATGTTGTCCCACTTGGGTCTGTTTATAGTCTTTCTGTGCCAGTCTACGATATATATATATATATATATATATATATATATATATATATATATATATATGCAAACATGTGTGTGTAAATTTACCTATCGGTGAAGTAGACTAAATAATAATAATAATAACAACAATAATAATAATAATAATAATAATAATAATAATAATAATAATAATAATAATTACAGACAATACATCTGTACATTCCTACACATATAGAACTCATCACTCATGCATTATGAAAAATGGAAACTGCACAAGATTCCCATTCCAATAAAAAATTCAGGACGATGACATACAATGTTCATAAGAGAACTCCTTGTACCCTCTATAAATTTCGACTAGAGAAATAAACAAACATTGTTTCCTTTCAATGTCAACTTTCGGAATTCTCTCCCTGATTCTTAAGATAAAGAGAATTCTCCAGAGGAAATCTGGAGATTATCTTGGTTGGTTGCATTAGGTAAGGATACTTGGTTGTCCATTCCAAGAACCCTTTTATGTCATTCAAGAAAATATATAATAAAAGACTATTCCATACAACACTGATTATATTATCAATAAATTAAGGGATTTTATCAGATGCATTCAAGTCCGTCAGTATAATCCTCATTTTAATTAACTTTATAAAGCCTTAAGCTATCATGATACAATACCTTTCCTAAGACCATGTCACCTTGTACATTTTCTGCCTACGCCCGGGGTCCAGTAGTCAATATTGGTGACAAACTTTAAATCAGGCATGTTCGTACCCCTGTGGCGTCACTTTATCAACCACGTGTGGCATCACTGTCCCCCAACAATTCAGATAAAATATTGACTACTTGCTACAAAGTTTGACGGCAAGATAATTAGGAAGACAAAAAGTGACATCACCTGAGAAAGTTAGTTTATTACGTCATGTGGCATTCTACATGACGTTTGCCCTTTAAGTCGACTTTTTTTTTCTAATTATGTAAGGATACATTGTTGGTGACTAAAGAAGTTTAAATTGGAGGTACAGAAAATTCACAGGCTTAGATCACGAAAAAAAAAAAATACTCTATAAAATGCCTCATGAAAAAAATGAAATATCAGAACTTTATTTAAGGGATAAGATAAAAATGGATGGAAGAGATAAAATTACATATATTTTAGCGAAAGACAAAAAAAAAAAAAGATGACAGGTTGAATAAGATTTCGTAATGAAATAAACTGAAACTTCATAGGAAAATAAGAGTATGCAATCTGTACTCCTCTTATAAGGACATGAATCATGATATAACATGACTATAACCAAAAGATTTACCTGATATAAAAATATGATTTTAGAAAGTAATTGTGAATCATACGACAAAATGGTTTGAGAAATGATGTCATAAGGGGAAATACGAAAGACCAATAAGAGGATGAGATGATGATAAAGATGAAATGAAGATGGCACCACCTTTGAGAGGGAAGAATGGCACTTGTCAAAGTCAGCAGGATTCATTGAAGCACCATATGAGTTGAAAGACCCAGACTTACTTGAGTAAGGACTACAAGACAGAGGACTGACGATATTAGAATAAAGACAAAATAAAGCAAAAAGGCGGAACTAAGTATATGCCATTACTGTCGCATGCAGTTTGGATTGATGATGGCAATCGCTGCAAGAGTAGTGTATCTAATGGTCAGAATATTACTATCATTGCTGCTGGAAGGACGTGAGCGATTTTCACAGAACTACGATTACCATTACTGAAGGATGAATGCACTTGATAATCCCGACATAATTAATGCCATTCATTACAATATAATATATACACCTAACAAAGGGCTCAAGCAGAACATTTAAAAAAACTAATTAACCAATGGTAATTAAGATTGTTTTATTCTCTTTTAATGTGATCTGGCCATTACGAAGTATTCACATAACTTCCAACTGATCACGATCAGTCCATAATTATATTGCTAAACTGATGAGGACAAAACTAATATGTTTGGATGATATTTCATATTGAAGATGAGGGTAACAGTACTACAGTATCATCTCTCTTCAGTAATACTGAAACAATATCGTCCAATATATATTTATCTAATATCTGTCCGATTATATTAATTGCTAGATATAGAAACCACATACATATACTGAATACACACAATGTGTATCTATGAGAATGTATACACGTGTGTGTACACACACACACACACACACACACATATATATATATATATATATATATATATATATATACATATATACTGTATATGTGTACATATATATATATATATATATATATATTCCCTTTTATAAAGGATAATTTCAAGTATTAACGTTCCAATTGGATGTCGTTGCTTTTCTTAGGCACATCTCAACCCAGGCCACAGTTCCTTACAGACGATTCCCCGTCTGGTACAGAATTAATTGCTTAGGTCTACAGAGGTACAATGGATATCATAAGAAAAAAAAATCGAACGCCAGTCCCCATTCACATCAGAAAATGTACACACATACATGCACACACACACACATATAATATATATAATATAATATAATATAAAATATATATATATATATATATATATATATATATATATAATTTCTTTTTTAATACCAAGGGTCATTCTTTATTTCCCAAAACATTGTTAAAATTCTAAACAATATGTGTTTTGAAAGTGCTTCCATAACCTATCAATTTGATACTCAAATCGTTTCCCCAACTCCCTAAATCTTAGTTATCTCAAAACATGTTCTACCAAAACCAGAGTATATTAATTAATAAATGCGTTACGAAATCAAAATGCATTAACAGTTGGTTCATTCATCGTAATTCTCATTTATTACGTTACTAGTGTACGCGACCTGTCAAGATTGAAGGCTACTTACTTGGATAAAAGTGTACACACAGATTCTACCCTTTGTAACCCCTCATCCTTTCCTAACTACAACACGGCAGTTTGTGGAAGATTGTGGTTTCCGAGTGTGCCCCTCTCACCAAGGTAAGACTATTTCCATTCCCACCCTATTCCTACCACACTGGCAGTCGGGGTCTCCCTCTTTCTTTTCAAATCCGGGAAAAATATTTTATGAATATAATGATCTGAATCAAAAGAATGCATGCGAATTAATGACGCAAAAAATAAGATTTTTATTTTACAAAATAAAAAGGTTCATGGTTCATCGATATTTCCTCATTATCTCTGTATTTTATATTATTTGTTTTCTTTTTATATAAGAAACATCTCATTAGGGAGTACGGATGGCAGTAAAAGTCCTAATATTTTCTCCCATTTGGGTCCGTGATGGTTATTTCTGTTAAAAGTTATTTATAGCCATATTAAAAAGGTACTATGGAAATGAAAAGTTGATTAGTTGATAAAAATAACCTTCTCCCTGGATATTTACGATACCCGTATTCTATGAAGAGTTAAGTATCGTTCTCTTAAAATCAAGAACTATTAGTTTAATATAATTTATAAAAAAACAAGAATCTAAATTAAACAGGCACTTTCCTGGAAATGAACAATTTACAAGTTTCTAAATTTCGTATCAAATACTCAAAGAAAAAATATTACCTTATTACCTATAACGGATATATTAGATTTCAAAAACATCAATTATTAAATTGATGCCTCAATAATATGTTCTAATTGCTTGACTCCGAAATTAATTACGCAGTACAATTACAATGATGAGGAGATGATCGAGTATAATACACTAGAAATTATTAAGGAATAAAACATAGCATGGCATACAGTATATATATATATATATATATATATATATATATATATATATATATATATATATATATATTTATATATATATATATATACACACAAATATATCTATATATATATACATACATATATATATATATATATATATATATATATATATATATATATATATATATAGAAGGAGATGGTTTGGGGATGCTCTTCTCACTCCCCAAGAGAGATTAGTTCACTAAGCGTTCATTTGGGCTCCACAAGGCACTAGAAGAATTGAAAGACCCAGGCCTACATGGCTGAGGACTACGGAGCGCAAAGTAGGAGATGATGAATGGAGAAGTATTCAATTAAAAGCTCAAGCTAGAGACGACTAGCAAAATCTAACCGAAGCCCTTTACGCCAATAGGCGTAGGAGATGATATGTATATATGTATATATATAGTGCCATAACCTCTGTACTATGGTCTTCCACTGTCTTGGGTTAGAGTTCTCTTGCTTGAGGGTACACTCGGGCACACTTCTATCTAGTTTCTCTTCCTCTTGTTTTGTTAAATTTTTTATAGATTTTATAGGAAATATTTATCTTAATGTTGTTACTATACTTGAAATATTTTATTTTTCTTTATTTCCTTTCCTCACTGGACTATTTTCCCTGTTGGGGCCCCTGGGCTTATAGCATACTGCTTTTCCAACTAGGGTTGTAGCTTAGAATTTAATAATAATAATAATGATAATATGTGTGTGTGTATATATATATATATATATATATATATATATATATATATATACATACATATAT
>NC_090752.1:84502259-84504759 GCF_036898095.1 Palaemon carinicauda
ATAAGCCCAGGGGGTCCAATAGGAAAAATAGCTCGGTGAGAACAGGAAACAAGAATAAACGCAATATTCTAAGAGCAGTAACAACATTAAAATAAATATTTCCTACCGGAGTATCGAGAGTTGTGCTCGTTGGTGGTTAAAGACTTGGGAGATGTCATTGTCTGACGTACGAAGTTACGTTTCTCATCAATGCCAAAGAAATACAATTTTTTTAATACTCCACTTCAAATTTAAAACACGTCAAAGTTTTATTGGTCACGTAAGGCAACTTTAACCTTGACAGTTGTATAAACAGCATCCTTTCAGCCTTTGGGATGTGAGGACTGACGCTTATCGAGATGGTGATGTAATTTTCTTTACGGTCTGCCAATGCAAGAGCCCGTGTCCCAACATTATATTGGCGCAATCTACAATGAATGACGAGTTGCAGCAATTTCTAAAATAACTCGGGCCACTAATCTCAATAATGTTACTGAAGATGAGGTGAAGTGAAAACTAGCTCTTTCCCGCAGATAACATAAACGTGACAGGCGAGAAATCCAGCAAATTTGTAAGTCAAAGAGATCTCTTTTCTTAGGCGATCATAGATCTGTGTGCAAGTTTCGAATATAATTTTACACAAACTGCTCGGAAATCCTTGTTGTAATGTGTATTGAAGTTCTGTATAATTGTATCCTGCTTGGTGATTGTAGGTTCCAGTTTCGAGACAACATTGTAAAAGATATTTGGATACATTCTCCTGTAATTAATGAAATCTAGTTCCAAGTCACTTTATAACTCCTGTAGTATTATAAAATTCACACCTTTCCAAATTACGTCTCCTTTGCAAACACTCTAGGCACCAAATGTTCTTTACTTTACTTTGACGGGTTCTTTTCCGGTCCCATACAGCAGGGGAACTCCACTCTCTACATGACATCCACTGTCCTTGTTCTTTCAGAGTATTTTATGTTTCATATCACGTATTGTTCATTTACTGTTAAATCGTCACTGTTATATGACTCATGAAGTAAGAAAGTCTTCTTTTTTTTTCTCGTGCATAGAGCAATAACAATACACAAGAGAATTTTCGTGTTTTTGTGTACGAATGTTCATTTTTTTTGTTACCCCTACAACAATCACTCTTGCTGCCGTCACCAGGCTCTCGCTGTTCACGTGACATCGTTTGGACGTCAGCAAAAACACCTTTACCGAACTTTGTTCGCTAAGAGACAAAGTTCGCCGAACGATGTTCAGTCGTGTGGAAGGAGAGAGAGAGAGAGAGAGAGAGAGAGAGAGAGAGAGAGAGAGAGTTGTCACGGTAATGGATCACAGTATCAGTGGTAATGAATATTTGTGCCAATTTTGATAGGAATTGCACAACAAAATATTAACTAGTGTACGCGACCCATCAATAAATATTTACATAGATATGTACACACACACCCTCTCACCAGGGTATAACAACTCTCCCTCCCTCCTCCCCGTGGGACGGGGAGAGCTCAAGGTGATCGTGTGTGTATAATATATATATATATATATATATATATATATATATATTATATAAGGGAGACTCGGTTTTGCACGATAGTTAATTTTCACAGACATGTTACTTGGTGCATCATATTTCACCATAAATAATCTTTGGTGCAGTGTAATCGAGGTAAGTCTTTGGATTCGCTTCATTTAATTTTGATATTAACTTCTATCAGGAAATTCCCTTAGCAAACTAAATGTAAAGTCAGCAAAGCCTCGGACCCCTTGAAGACATTCTAATGTTATTGAAAGTACAAACAAAATCTGCTCAATTATCGTTGACAACAAAGGAAAAATATTGGCTTTTATATTAAAGTACACACTTTTGAGTTTTCTCTTAATAAGTACGTAGGTTGTAGGAAGTTCCTACTTCTGTTTAAGTAGATTTTTTTCTGTTCCTTGTTCTGTTTCACCCTTTCCTTGATGTAACATCGTCTCATATCAAAGAGTTTAGCCCTTAACTTTGTTCATTTCCCACATAGTGTTTGGCCATAGCTTTTGTTCTCGTTTCACATGAATTATAATCTATATCTTTGTTCGTGTTCTGCATTGAGTCTCACGCTGGAATTTATTCTAGTTCTTCATGGGATTTTTCCAAGCCTTTTTTTTTTTACTGAAATACTTTGACACAGTCCTTACGTCCAAGGCTTTTTCCTACTGTATTTAAGTCTTAGTCTTCCCATAGCCTGTGTGCTGCCTTAACCTCTCTCTCTCTCTCTCTCTCTCTCTCTCTCTCCCTCTCCTCTCTCTCTCTCTCTCTCTCTCTCTCAAACCCCATTCCATCTTAGAACTTCTATTAGAGCCTTAATGACAGTAGCTCAAGACCAAGTGTGTCATACTCATTTAGGAAAGCATTCACATTTTGTTGAAGTGCCAAATTTCTTTGCCATTTCATACACATTAAAATATGTCATTCGCATTTCTACCTAATTAAAATCGATATGAAAGATAATTCTAACAAAAGCTGCATTTCTATTTTGTTCTA